>NC_092685.1:43199315-43413058 GCF_964275005.1 Diadema setosum | reverse complement strand
CACAGTGGGTTGATAATGGGGGCAGACGGGGGAGCAGAGCGGAAAGTGGGTTGGACAGAGCTCCCGTTCGTTCGGACTGCCCTCAAGTGCCTCTAGAGTTGCTTGTAGGATAACGGGGCAAATCGGCCAAAGGAGACAAAGGCCAGACTCAGGCCAGAAAGTGTTGGGGAGGGGGTGGGGGCAGGGATATATTACTCAATATTATTTTTTGTAATTCAATGATCAGAATGTGCTCATCTAGAGTCAATTTAAGAGATATTTCAAACAATGCGGCAGGGATGATTTAACGATGAGGATTATCCGCCACTTATGCATTTCTCACAAATTATTAATAGACAATATTTTACAATCCACTGTAAGACCAGGCAGAACCTTGCAGTACAGGTGACAAAAAATGCATTCATGTCATATGGCAGTTTCTGGTATATCTGTCTTTTATATGCATATCTACTTTGCTTATGTTTTTAGTAACAATGACCATCAATATATGAACTTGACTATTCCTATGATTTGTACTTTTCTCCTTGTGTTTGTATACTTTGCATTTGATTTGCTAACTGCACTTAGATAAAATGAAACACATAGAAAATAAACCAAACTAACACAAACAAAACAATATGTGCCAATGGCTTCTACCACAGAACATCTGTAATCAAATTGCAGGAACAGAAATATCAGACTTGAAATTTCAAGGCCAGCCATTTGTGAATCCACAAAATCAAGTTCTGAGATGTTGCACGTCGGTGAATGATGGTAAGAAACCAAATTGCACCAAATTGCACCAAACATGCACAAGCAGCACTCACAAAGGCAGAAGCTGCGGAATCAAATTGCAGGAAAAGAAAGAAACATCACACTTGATTTTCGAGGCTCGGCCATTTGTGAATCCATGAATCAAGTCCCAAACTGCCCCTGACAGCTCAAAGCCGATGCCGTCTCGATGGAAAGACAATCCTCCAATATGAAATGTAATACAGGGATTTGCTCAGTGTCGATTCCTGCTTGGATTTGGAGGACACATAGTTTTAGAGTCGATAAATCATTAATGGCAGTCCCAAAAAGGTCAATGTCGTGAAATCGCCGGGACTCTCACCATGGAGCAGCACATCTAAAATTGCACTCACTTATACCTGGAGCAGATTCAAACATGGTGTGTTTAGTACAAGCAAGAAATCACATGACCTCTAACAACCTCTGACCGTCTCTCTCTCTCTCTCTCTCTCTCTCCCTTCAGTCAAATAAGATTTGGAAGGAAGCAGTACTAAATCACGTACATTCAAATCTCTGTCTGTTGAAAAGGCAATCTTCCAACGAAGTCTTCATCGGAAAGTAGAATTTCTACAGAAGAAATAGAAGGGATATGTGTGTGGATGCAGAACTATGTGCTCTAATATCAAGAGGATGGCTGTACGAGAAGTAAATATATTCAAGCAGCCACCAAATTAGTTATGATGAAATTTTATCAGATGTAGTTCTGACTTCAAACTATAGAATATACCATCAAATATATGCCAATTTGACAAAAACAGGTACACCCTTTAAGCAGAGCAATTCCATTGCCAATTTGATTTAATCCTCTCTGATCAGTTCCAGCACTACAGGGAAGCATCGTCCATATCATGGGTTTTAAATGCCTGTGTCGGAAAGCGTTATAACCTTGCAATAATTGTCTATTACATATCATAGCAGCATATCACTGTGTCAATTCAGCTGGCTGGTTCATGTGGAAGTTCGTTAAATTTCCCAATCTTGCTCGGATGTAATTCACCTAAATCAAACATGACTTTCGAAAACAGCAACTTGACATGCATACTTATGACAATCGATGCAACAGAAAGGGCTAAGAGCATTGGAAGCTATTCTATTTCACATTTGTTGGGTAAAATTAAACGGTAAAGATTTGCCAAGTGGCCCAAAACCAAAGCTGGTGAATTGAATGCTCAAAAGCAGCCAGCTGACTCAATTAAGGACATCGCACAATCTCTCCCTATACCTGTCCTCATAATCAACCTCACACCATGTAGCCACTATACACACTCATGTCTATTAGTGCAGTCTGTGGGTTTCTGGATAGGGGGAAAAAAGGCAACTCTTTGAGTACTCTCACACAGCAAATCTGAAACCGCGACGACGCCCCCTCAGCACGACTAACACCTGCAGCCTGTTCAAATCAATTATTGATCGTGTCGGTTTGTCTACTCACACGAGCCACGGGCTTTTGTTATTCCTCTCGATTGTTACTCTCTTTCTTGGCGGTAATTGTCATGATAAGTCCTTTGTGATTGATATAGCATGCTAACTGGCCTCAAATCTATCATCCTCTGCAACTTTCAAGCGGACTAATAAAAACAGAGGCAAACAACACACTCCAAGTCTTGTTATGATACAACAGTGTTTGGGCCATCCTGAATTTACAAAGGAAAAATATCATAACATGTGATGACAATTTAATAGTTACTTAAATTTTCAGCACACTCAACTGCATGCAGAATAGAAATGATGGCAAGGTTTCATGTTGCCGTTCATGACATCTAACTACAGCAGAATCTGAAAAGAGCACAGAAAAAATTTCCTGCATATACCCTCTGGTACAGTATATTCCTCTGAATTTATCTGGATGGACATGAGTGGCTCTGTGATTAGCTCTGTAGCAATTCTTTAAAGGACAAGTTCACCTTCATAAACATAAGGATTGAGAGAATGCAGCAATATTAGTAGAACACATCAGTGAAAGTTTGAGGAAAATTGGAAAATCGATGCAAAAGTTATGAATTTTTAAAATTTTTGTGTTGGAACCGCTGGATGAGGAGACTACTAAGGCTTGTGATGTCATATGAGTACAACAGTATAAAGAAAATGTAAAGAAAATCCAACATATTTTCACTTTTTTCGCATAATAAAAGAGCATTTGACTTGCCTCTTTCTAAAGGCAATGGGAATAATATTACCCATAACATATGTCAGTAATGAGTCAAGGGAATGTGTACTTTCTTCAAAAGATGAAATTTTGTGAAATTCTCTTTATATTTTCCTTATATTGTTGTACGCATGTGACATCATAGATTTTAGTAGTCTTCTCATCCAGCGGTGACTGCACAAGAACTTCAAAAATTCATAACTTTTGAACGGATTGTCCGATTTTCCTCAAACTTTAAATGATGTGTTCTACTAATATTGCTACATTCTCTCAATCCTTATGTTAATGAAGGTGAACTTGTCCTTTAAGTTTGACTGACAGTTACAACAATGTATAAATTGAAGAAAAAAATCATCATGATATGTTTTGTATGAAATGACTTCTGCAGTAATGCTCTAAACTGATAAGCATCCCCAGAAATGTCCTTTTTTTTTACAATATCAAAACTCGTTGATCATTGGTGTCATTTGGTCATTTGTGTCATTTGTGGCCATTTGTAACCTTCTGCAATGCAACCAGCAATGGTTGAACATAAAACTGGTTGGATTCCTTTGGACAAAATTCCCGGAAACTATACCTCAATTTGTGCTCAATTTGTGGAAATACATCTACCTAGACGGGGACAATTTTCTAATTAAATAACACCGTCTCCACCCCCCCCCCTCGAAAAAGAAAGAAAGAAATGATATTCACTTTCAAATTATCTCCTAAACCTACAACCTTTTCCCCTACAATCTTTCCCCCTACAATCTTCTAACACCAATTCGGTTAGCAGGCATGCTGGCGTCCCTATCACATACCAAATAAGCCATTGCGGTTGGGCAGATTGCCTCCTGCAGGTTTTTATTGCAGGTGATAGCAACGCTTTCTCACATAAACATTCAGGCATATCAAAGAAGATTCCATGAGCGAGGCAACTTTTATTCTCCTGGGATTACAGATATACTTTTTTTTTTGATGAAGAAAGGGGGGAAAAAGAAAAGAAAATAATAGCGGCTAGAGGTCAAATTCAGCATGCGACTAAATGTCTGGCCAGTATAGTGTGAGAGGACTGTGATTTAGGGACAAGGTCTGACAGATGGTCTAGACCCATGGTTGTTGCTCCATGTTTAGAATGCCACAAGATTTTGGCACATTTCCCTCCTAGAAGTCCGACAGAACTGTGGACACGGGATGAAAGGCGCCCCTGCACGAGATGTGTACAGACATGCCTGCATTGCTCGCTTGGCTTGATATGACTAATAGAAATGTTTTCCGCATGGCTGCGCAAAGCCAGAACTGGGCTCTTATGGATGCAACACCCTAGTAAGTCATCGTCTTTTGAGACGGCCAGCTCTCTGACTCTCCCGTCTGCGCGCCATTGTTCTAGTCTGTTTTTCTCGCTCATTTTCATGTTGTTGTTTTGCAAGTGTCTACCTCTTTGAGATGCAATGGCGATCTCGGTGTGCAGCAAAGTGAGATGTGGCTTGTCTGTTGGTTCACAGGCAGCTAAAGGTGCGACAACAGCTGGAAGGGGAAAGGACAGGTAACCTCTACGCCATCTTTACACCATGGTTTCCAGCTTGCTTGATTAGTCGGTGGCTTCTCTGTGAAAATGACAGCCGGACAATGGCCAGTATTGATCCATCGGATTGGACTACACCCCGATTACACCCCCACCCCCCATCCATCCCCCCATCCCTTGCCATCCCCTTGTCTTCATTCCTCTTCCAAAGATTTACCGAGCAAATAGAGCACTCACAGTCAATGCCGAGATGAATGCAGCCTGACCAGTTTTGAGGCAGCAGGCAAAATAGCCGGGAGGCAGGCGGGGCCTCGTGTTTCCCGGCCCTGCGGAAGGAAAGTACACGCTTAATTGTTTGAATTGATTAACGCAAAGGCAGAGTCACTACTTTGCTCTATTTACAGGATCAATTATGCCACGAAATGATTGACAGATTAGAAAGGTATAGCCTCCGACAAGTTGGGCTCAGTGAATTGGTATCCCACCCTGAAGACACCTTCTGTCTTGTCTGGAGGAACGCCCCTGTCTTTTCCCTTAGGCTCTCTGCTATTGTGGTGGTTACACCCTCATATTTCTAGCCTTGTCTATCTGCAGACCCTAGAAGCACTCACATGCCTTGCAGCAACTTCTCCATGCACTTGCTGAAGAAAGGCATGTCACAGTAAAATGTAACATACATTTGATGGAGCTTTTATACATTATGCTCTCAAGAAACTCTTATTGTTTAATGATACACCACGTGTACATCAGTAAAATAATGAGAATGAACCACAGGTGCCTGCACCATTTCTTTTTATTATCCAGGCACCCAGCCAACTCAAGGAGAGTGCAATGCTCAATGTACTCATGGCCAGGCAAGGTGGCCGGAAGCTTTCCTCACTTGAGGGCACTTGGAAGAGCTTGATCAGTGACATCCTGGCCCTTTCTCTCCTACCAGCATGATCTATGACCATTGTCAAGTGTCTCCGTCTTCCAAGTGTTTACTTATCTCGTCCCTGCTCCAACATTGGTCTTGGTTCACTCTTTATGAATTCCCACAGCCAAACCAAGCTCAATTGGCTCCAGACCCCCTACCCCCCTTCAGTTTACAAACTTTCATTGTCTCTGGCATCTATCACAGCAACAAGCTCACATAATCCACAGAAAATGCTCAATGTTTTCTTTCCCATCCATTTCAATTAAGGCAAATCTTGACCCCCCCCCCCCCAGTTTCTGCCATGAATCAATGAAAAAAAGGGAAAAAGATAAAGGATCTCGGCCCGTGATGATTCACCAATGACTTGTGTCTGCATGTTGACACGTTGACGGCTTGCTAATCGTGGCCTGGTTGATTAAAGAAAATTAAAGAGGATTGTGCAGGGCTGTGATTGGTTTGGGGGATTGCATTTGGGGGTGATGCTTGCTGCCGAGATGGATTGACCGCTTGCGTGAGACACAAGGACGAGTAATTTTCATCAGTCAAGTCGTCACATTCGCAGCGAAATCTTCCGCTGACAGCCAGTTTGCTATCTCCCTCCCCTTTCCCGTTTTCCTGCACCAATTCAGAATCATCAGGTTTGTTTGTTCAGCTCAGCACATCTTAAAGAGAGATACATTCAGTGGTTTCCGCATTTCTTCCTTACAGTGGTACACAAACCATCACACACTCCTTGGTGTGTCTGTGTTGCGGCCTGGCGGATGTATCGATTGGTGTTGCATAGGCAATGTGTCAACACATTGGAGATGGCATACTAGTGGTACGCTGCACTGCTAGATTTCCATTCTTCTCTATGAAAATCTTAATCTTTTCACTCACTTCGAGCTGAAACAGCCAGTTTCTTACTTAGAAGGCATGCCCAAAATACATAAAAGCATCACCCCAGCCACAAGCACCATCCCCACCCCTGTATGAATTTTGTTTGCAGAAGATCAAACCTATTCCTTTAATATCAATTTGCATTTGCTGAGTGTGCTGTTAGAACCCTTTACAGACAATATCAGAATCTCATGAAAATGCACGTAATTACATCAAACACTGCACTTCTGACATCCATTAAATCAGTCATTATTTTCCGTGTTATGATGTCTTTAAAAATTACACTTTTGCTCTAATGATCTCCTTGACAAGTTCAATGTGTGGCTTGTAGCTGCTAAGCTCTGATGTGTCTGAAAGTGCCTTTCAGTTGTATGCCTGTCTCTGGATTGTCATGGCTTGAAGCATCCTTCAACACAGAGAAGAACCAACCCATCCGGTACATACCACACTGATTTGACGCACAGTTCTCGTTGACTAGTCAACAATGTCATATTGATTTATAAACTCTCGCTCTCTTAATGAGAATAAATTGATCACGGATACAGCGGTGACGACAATGATTACTCTCTTTAAAACGCCCATAAAACTCAAACAGCATTCTGCTTAATCTCTGTTCACACAGCAGACAAACAGCACAAAAACAAAACAGGAGAACCTTCTCCATCACAAGGAGCTAATCTCATCACATGTTATCACCCTCCTTAACTCATCTGGTAGAAACAGAGGCATGTTGTCAATCTAATGAGACAAGTGTGTGAGGAACTGAAAGGAAGATTATCTATTTTATTATCCGATGTTGATGACTCATCAACACAACTGAAAAGAATGGAGAGTCCAGTAAATGTTCCTCTGACCAACCCTCATTCTGGGAGAAAGTTTGGTGACACATAACCGAAGAACACTGGAAAAATCGCGGCATCTATGATCCATGTTCATGCAAAAGCTCCTGGTTTGTATTCCCTACCTTTCCAATGCCCGGGTTCTCCTTAACACGGTTGACGTTACGGAGCAGTGAGGGCGGAGCCGGAGGGGGGTTCCTGAGGATGATGTCACTAAAGTTGGTAGGGAAGATGGGCGGCTCCGGCTGAATCACCACTGGGTGGTCAGGAACGATGGGCAGGCTCCCTTTCCGCTTCTTTTTGGAGCCCAAGTTGAGCTTCTGTGCAGCTCTGTATAAAGAAACAAATTAGCAGGGTTACAATATAATCATATATTATGCCAGAGAAAGTTCAGTTCTTACACTTACAGAGTATAATTATACGAACATGTATCTTTCACATCATGAATGCCTAGAATCTTCTTTGGAAAGGTTGATTGTTGTTGTTTTTTTGGGGGGGATAAATGTTAACGAATGGGGAAGTGACTTTGGAAGTTTATCTAATCGTACCACAAAATATGTCAAGTATGACATGTCTGAAAACTTTGTCTGAGCTACATTTCTCTCACTCAAAGAGAAGGACCAATCAATCCTCAAATAAAAGAGGGTCATACACAGGGTAACTCTTATGAAGAAACAAGAGGGATATGAACCCTATACAATGAGTACACAGGACTAGCAATCCCTTGGCACCTACAGAAGTTTCCTGATCACCAGTTGTGTGAAACCAACAAAGGGGCACAGAAGTTTGCAGAGTGGGAGTATACAAATCAATGTTCAATGATTGCCAACGTCAAACGACTGGAACCACAGCTTTTAACGACACTGTGACAGCAAATAAGCTCAAGGTAGTAACATTGTTTAACGCAACGTGCCAGTTCCGTGCTGTGTTGTTACAGGCAATCTACATCTAGTGCTTCTGGCACTGCACGCTTCTGTACAAAAATGCACATCTACACTGCCTTATAGTACTGAAGCTTCATTTCCGCATCGTCACGGCTTTTTAAGTATGTATTTATAGTGCATTACCTGTAACAAAACTATATATAGAGCGACATTCATCTTGATTCCTGATGTATCTTTCTACTTGTAACATTGGAATGATGCACCTGCACACATCATTGACTTGAACACCAATTTCATGAATTAAAAACTAACACACTCCCCTCAGACAAACCTGTCTCCAAGCTCAATGCGTCATTGGTAGTAATTAACATATTGGCACACTGGAACATGCTCATGAGCAAACACAACCTGTAAGGAAAACAAATTACATTCCCAATATACTGTTGCATAAGGCAACATAAGGATATATACAGAGTAGGTTTATATTATGCTCGCCCGTGCAGCGCAGTGTGCCTGGCTTAAAACCGGCAATTGTGCTATATGCAGGGCGATGATCGGGGCGCCGATGACCGGTGCGCCAGTGCGTGGCACGCGCGCCCACACACACGCCTGGGGCGTGCGGCGCGTGCAGGCCCCGCACGGGCCCCGCGCGGGCGGCCTGTCCCCCGTTGAGGGCGGCTGTCAGCGCGGGCTACTTCAACCTGTGCCTCCCTATATAAGGGAGACCAAGGTCTGAAGACGAGAGAGACAAGGAACAAGACAAGGAAAAGGAACAAGAAACCAGCGACACAGCGTATACCAGCGGCACAGCGACTAGCGACACAGCGTATACCAGCGACCAGCGACACAGCGTATACCAGCGTATGCCAGCCAGGGACTAGAACGACCTGGCATCCGCGACTACCTGTCTCTCCGGTGACCCTGCGCTGTAACGCAGGACTACCAAAGCAAGGTAAGTTCCCTTACCTCACTTTCACGAAGTGAGTTAAGCATATATTTATCTAATTTACCATGTTGTGCGAGGCGTCGCGACTGAATTTATACGAACCATCACAGCCGCGTTTTGGTTGCAGCGCGCCGCACAACAATACCAACACAATAGCATGCATGTCAACACCCCCTCCCCCCCCAAAAAAAAGAGCATAACAAACCAAACACACTCCAAACACAAACAAACAAACAAACAAACAAACAAGCTAACAAACTTTTTTAAAATGGAACAGATACTCATTTACTTATGGTAACTCAAAATCACACAGCAACATATCATTATACAGTTCAGTTAAGTTTAGTTTTCTTTTTTTAATGTCTCGTCTCAGTAATTGCTGAAATTATGAAACACACGCACACACACCACACATATATGCAGAAAGCCAAACTAGGAAATCATTAGACACTCAATGATAAATGAATAGAGCTTGATTTGCAAGAAATGTAATGAGAAGTTTCTTAATTATTGAGCCTAGTAGATTCAGAAGATGTCTATCCAATTTGGTGTGTCATCCCTTATAAAAAAAAACCATGGTTTTACAACCGTAACTATGGTATAACCATGGTTATGGACGGTTTTACAATGGATCGATGGTAGTCCATGATTTTTAATTCATATCCATGGTAAATGTGTGGCGAAAGTGTGGTAATACCATTGTTAAAATACCATAGTTATGATAAGATGATAAAACTTTCATTTTACGACGGTTTTAAAACCATGGTGAAAAAATCATTGTTATACCACAGTTTTAAGAAATTAATAAAACAATGGTGAGAAAACCACGACAAAACCATCGTTCTACTTTGGTAAAAATAACATAATAATATAACAATGGTTGTAACCATGGTTTCACAATAGTATAAAAACAATGGTTAGGAAACCATGGTGTAACTCTCGTTCTACCAAGGTTGAAAACCATCGTTATTAAACCATGATTTCATCATGGTTTTATGATAGTGTAAAAAAGATAGTAATAAAACCATGATTGTAACCATGGTATTATGATAGCACAAAAACACTAGTTATAATACCATGGTTAAACTTTCGTTTTACAAAGGTTAAAAATGATGGGTATTAACCATGATATTAACCATGGTTTTATCATAGTTAAAAAATGATGGTTATATAACCATGGCTCTAACAGTGGTTTAATGAAAGTGTTTTAAAACCATGGTTAAAAAATTATCGTTATACCACAGTTTTAAGAAATTAAAAAAACAATGGCGAGAAAACCACAACAAGACTATCGTTCTACTTTGGTCAAAATAACATAATAATATAACAATGGTTGTAACCATGGTTTCACAATAGTATAAAAACAATGGTTAGGAAACCATGGTGTAACTCTCATTCTACTCAGGTTGAAAACCATCGTTATTAAACCATGATTTCATCATGGTTTTATGATAGTGTAAAAAAGATAGTAATAAAACCATGATTTCAACCATGGTATTATGATAGCACAAAAACACTAGTTATAATACCATGGTTAAACTTTCGTTTTACAAAGGTTAAAAATGATGGGTATTATAACCATGATATTAACCATGGTTTTATCATAGTTAAAAATGATGGTTATATAACCATGGCTCTAACAGTGGTTTAATGAAAGTGTTTTAAAACCATGGTTAAAAAATTATCGTTATACCACAGTTTTAAGAAATAAAAAAAAAAAATGGTGAGAAAACCACAACAAGACTATCGTTCTACTTTGGTAAAAATAACATAATAATATAACAATGGTTGTAACCATGGTTTCACAATAGTATAAAAACAATGGTTAGGAAACCATGGTGTAACTCTCGTTCTACTAAGGTTGAAAACCATCGTTATAAAACCATGATTTCATTATGGTTTTATGATAGTGTAAAAACAATAGTTATAAAACCATGATTTTAACCGTGGTTTTATGATAGCACAAAAACACTAGTTATAATACCATGGTTAAACTTCGTTTTACAAAGGTTGAAAACGATGGCTATTAACCATGATTATATTAACCATGGTTTTATCATAGTTAAAAAATGATGGTTAGGCTATATAACCATGACTTTAACAGTGGTTTAACAAAAGTGTGAAAACAACGGTTTTAAACAATCGTTCAAATTCCATTTTAACAAGGAAAACGATGGTCATAGCTACACCAGGATTTGAACCATGGTTTTATCATAGTGTGATGTGCAAAGGATGGTTATGAAACATTGATTGGTTCTACGAACCGTGGTTTCATGATAGTGAAGAGGCGGTTAAAAAGCCATATGATTTTCACCATGGTTGTATGATAGCTCATAGGAACAGTGGTTATAAAACCGTGGTTTAACTTCTGTTTACCCACGGTTGAAAAAGTGGTTATTTTTTAACAATCAATGGTTTCAACCGTGGTTTCATGCTGATCAGATATAGAGTGCAGAAAAACCATATTCTAGAATTTCTAACCATGGAACCTTGTATGATAGCATAAGAACAGTGGTTATTAAACCATGGTTAACTTTTTGTTTTACCAAAGTTTAAACCACGTGCACTAGCCATGATTATTGAATGATGTCGATCACAAAAATCAATATGAAAACTCATAATTTGATGGCCGCAATGCCAATGCAAGTCATGACGGACATTCATCTAACGCAGCCACCAGCACCCGTTTGGCTTCAACAGGATTATGTAAACAAACAGTAGTCTTACCATTGCAAACAAAAAGCTGCTTCACTTGCTTGATTTACAGCATTCCTAAAATGCAACATCTATTCACTACGGAATAAAGCACATAAAAAACCTTAAATGAGATTACATACTCGTGAAAAAATAAAAAAAGGTAGTAACCCATTGCCGCCCGTTCGATCCCCGTAGCTTTGACATGTACACACAACAATAGAAAACTATATGAATGCAATCGGCGTGTAGTAATTGTGTACGATGAATGGGAGATCCGGGTTGTTGATATGAGGCTCGTTCGTACCAAAGATCACAACAAAAATATATTTCAAAATATATGGAGCATAAAAAATATTGACACATTAAAAAAAATTAATTCACAATAAGAAAAAGTTTTAAACATATATTTTTTAATTCAAAACCAAAAAATTAATGATTACAAGTTTTCTTGATAATAATGTAACGTAAGAGGTCATGTGCGTGTTGTTAGTTTGTCGCTGATTGAACCTTACGTGTATGTACTGCTGAACCGTTAGTCCGCGACCGCGCTCAAAAACCACACACACGGCTACGATGATTTGCTGTTCATCATTTCAAACGCTCTTTCGTGATGATCTCTGACCGGAGTCAAACATCTCGACGTACGAACCGTCTGATATTTTCAGAAATGGCTAGCAAACGGCCCCTAAGAAAAAGAGGAACTGCTCCTTTGGGATTCTTCGAGGAAGGTTGGTCAACGTAACTTTTAATACATTATTAGTAGACCTAATCTTAGCTAAAATAATTACCACTGATACCAGCGAGATTTGCATTGAATTGTCCCGACCGACCCGGGGCCGGCAGCGGCCCTGCCCCTGCTGTGCAAATTTCGCATGATCGTATCAAGTGGGGATAACCAGTCCAGTAGACTGTTCTGTATCTGAAAGTGTGACTGAGTCAGTGAGTGTGAGAGTATGACATGAGAGCTCAAGAATTTGGAATGAGTTGTTCTAACTCAGCTACTGTATATGTACTGAACTGTTAGTGTTACTGTGTCACGTAAATTCTACAAGTTATCTACGGTAACTAGATTCTATACACAACCCAGTCGCTGTAGACAGTGTAGATCTAGTATGGTTGGGGCACCACCTATCGGCAGGGCACCTTCCCATCGGCACCCTGCGTATCATGGCTGTTTGCGTATAGAACGAAAAGGTACGCACGGGATTGAGTGTCATGAGCTATAAAAACAATAAAAACGAAGAAACGAAAATCAAACTCAAACAAACCAAGCTAAAAATTACACATCCGCTCAGTAACGACGCATGGCTGTGAAATTCACGTGTATTAACGTGTTACCTATGGCCTGTGAAATTCACGTGTATTACCTATGCTGTGAAATTCACGTGTATACCTATGGAGGTTAGGGGGTGCCGATCGCAAGGTTCCCTTTTTAGCTGCGCGAAGAAAACGAAACGCACGCGCTAAAATTGCGCTATTTTAAAACGGAGATTCATAATCAACGAGACGGTCACGACATTCAAAACTGCAGTATTTATGGCATATTTGAGGTAAGAATTAGGCGGATTTGTGTTATATTTTTAGAATAAACAAGCTACAGATCTTTAGGGTGACGATACGTGGTACCCTTAACCCTACTAGTAGCGACAGGCTATAATTTATTCGCACAGCGTACTCTAACAGCGTCTGGTCGGGCTAACAAGACGGTAGTCCGTAGTTCTAACAGTTAGGCGTAATCCCTAACAATGTTAGTAGGCATAGGCCTACCTCATATTGGGTGGTGATATCAGGTTCGGTGCAAGCTACATCAACAACACTATTTTCTGCTAACTCTGTTAGGACTTCTAGTGGTAACTGCTCCAGTGAATCAAGATAATCAGTAGAAGCTACGCTAAGACACAAGGGCTTACTCCTGCGAACTAGTACGCTCATGGGCGAAATACTGACGCCATTCCGCCATTGAAAGCAACAGACCGATAGATTGATTAGAGGGCGTACTGTATATTACGCGATCATGATATCAGTGCCGTATCACTGGGTCCTCGTATTTCTGTCTCTCTTTCATTTTTCCCCTTTTTAGGGGGCATACTTAACAGGGGAAGATATGTACCGATGTATGTACTTAGAATCTTGTTTTGTCGTAAAGAAATATCATTCCTGTCTAACCGTGAAATGTATTTGAAAAAAATGTCATTTACTTTCCAATCGCAATCTGCAGGCCCACAAAGTTTGAGCTGAAGTAGGTAGACCAAACTATGTTTCGGGAGGGAGAGAGAAATGAGATAGGTGGCGTTTGTCAGCTCAAATACAAACTTGCTGAGGGACTACTGATAAAAAAGTAATTACATTACTTCAATTTTTTTTTTTTTACATATCGACAGAAAATATACTTTTTGTGATATTTTGAGGTCTGAAATGCAATTCTACCGCTGTGTGCTTCCTTTTAAAATGAAGAAAATGAAAGGAAGGTAGGGTTTGCTCCATAGGCTCACGTGTTTAAGAAGCTTGCGGTATTATTACTAAATTGGCTGCCATTGGGCTCCATGTTGGGCTCCCGCTCCATGCCGTACTACACCCGTTTGCGTGCCAAGTCGCGAGAGTACGCCCTCTTAGCTTCTATACTCTTTGATTGTGTCTCAGCACTAACTTAAGCACTGGCAGCCACTGGCACTGGCGATAAAACTGAAGTGAACTTGAAGTCCGTAGGTGCTGGTAGGATGACCTCAAAAATATGTCATAAATTTCTGGTTGCTAGTGCTGGGCAAACTTGTGAAAGATTCGTCTGTCCGAAGGAGGAGTCTTTTTTTTTTTTTTTTTTTGACGTTACTTATGGCTCTCTACCTCCGGACTATGTCTATAGGAGGGGATCCGTAAAGCCAGATGCAGTCTCTGCTCTGTGGAACATATCCCCGTCGACGAGATACAGACCAATCTTTCGGTCAAGTGCTGGGCTTGGTGTTGAAATCAAAGAATGTCGTCTGCTGAACCTAGCTCCGCCATTTTGTAGTGTAAGAGTTAGGCCTGTAGCATGTACATTTTATGCTAATGCAATGGTCACCCACGCCACGAAACGTAGGCCCTACAGGAGCATGTGGCTTCATAAATCTGAGCCTGGAAGCATAAAATTAAATATTAAGTTGTGTTTTGAAGAATGGTTGAAATTTGAGGCATTTTAGTCTGTCTTCCTCACTTTGTGTCTAAAAACTAAGCAGTCCTGCATCTTTTAATATTCGAGTGTAATCATGCGCCATCACTTTTCGTCGTGCGATTCTCACGGACCTTGCGATGCTGCGATTCCAACACCTATTGCTGGGGATCAATAACTTTGATAAGTATCGCTTAGTTAATCCGACCGTCGGTGTTGGACCTCAATTTAAGTCAGTCATTTGGGAGCTAGCACTAGCACTGATCTTGAAATCCCCCAATGGCAAAGGATGCTGTATTTTGTAATTTGTATGTTATACCAGTATATCATTCACCTAACGGATTGTTGTGTGATTTTTCTGGCAAACCTTATTTTTCTTCTCTCAATCATTAATAGGTGTATTATTGTTATGTCGTGTGTTTTTTTTTTTTTCCTCATCAGAATCAAAGATTGACTGTGCAAGTGGCTGATGTGAGAAGGTGTTTCCATAGAAGACTTGCAGTCCATAGAAGACTTGAGGTCCATCCATGACCATTGATCGTGCTGTCCACTAGCTTGCTCCTTTCATGGGTACAAGTACATGATACACATGCAGCGCTGATTTACATCAATATGTGTACATGGCATCCTCCTGGCTGAATTCTGGTGCAAAGAAGTGGATCATCTGATGTCATGTTTTTTCCCGTTTGACCATGTCATCAAGGAGAAGGTATTCCTTTTTCTTTGTTTCTTTATTTCAACCCAGTATGGTTCATTAGGAATTTGAGCATATCGCTGTAACATACCCAAATTCTTGTGCAACATCCTCAAAAACCAGCAGCATGCTATGCGACATTGTAGAATATTTGGGAGTCTTTTATTCCAGCAGTCATTTGGGAGCTAGCACAAGCACCAAACTTTAAATCATCCAATGCTGTATTTTGTATGTTACATCATTTTCCTGTGTGATTTTTCTGCCTAACCTTATTTCACTTCTCTCAATCATCACTATTATCGTTATGTTGTGTTATCTTTTTTTTTCCTCATCAGAATCAATGATTGATTGTGCCAGTGGCTGACACGAGAAGGTTTCTCCATAGAAGACTTGAAGTCCACCCATGACCATCGATCAGGCTGTCCCCTAGCTAGCTCCTTTCATGGGTACAAGTATATGCAGTGCTGATACGTGTATGGCATCCTCCTGGCTGAATTCTGGTGCAGAGAAGTCCATCTACTGATGTCATACTTTCTCCCGCTTTTCCATGTCATCAAGGGTAAGATACTCCTCTTTCTTTCTTTCTTTGTTTCTTTTTTTCAACCCATTATTAGTGTAGTTCATGAGGAATTTGAGCATTACACTGCAGCATACCCAAATTCTTGTGCAACATCCTCAAATACCAGCAGCATGCTATGCAGCATCCTAAAATATTGGCAACCTGCTTAAAATAGAATGTGATCAATTTTTGAAAAACATCAAATTACTCTAGGCAATTTGTGCACAATACATGATATGGAATGTGGAACGTAATGGCTTCACCTGTATGTGGCACTTAGGGGTTAAAATGATTGAAAAAGTAAACTGTATTTTAAACAGTATCTCTCCAGCACAGTAGAGTGATGAAATGATGGCTAGGTGTACCACATCAATCTAATCCCATTCTTATGTTTTTTTTGCAAGGTAACTATTCTGTGCAAGAATTTTGTGTGTTGAGTATTTGAAGTAGAGTTTAACACGTACTACATGTTATTATTATTTTAAAAAAATAATAGCGTAATGAATAAATTCTCAGTTCGTTGCAGGAGTGATCTTCCCCAAGAAAATTCTCACGGCTCACGGTTGCAAAAGAAGGACATCTCAAGGCTCCACAACGACAAAGGGCACACTAACCAAGCTATATCAAGACCTAGTTCCTGCGAAGCCTCATCCAGAAGTTGCACCAAAGCTTACTGCTGGATAGTCTTGGACAGTAGAAGTACAAGGACAGTTTTCAAAGCATGTGAAGTGTTCATGTATGCTCTCATGTCAGGACTGTTGGTTGCTAGATATTTTCTTTTTTTTTTTTGATGCTGTTTTGTTCTGTTGTCCAGTACTCCTGGTGTCACTTAAGTCCAAATTTGCATTATCTATACAATTCAAAGCTACTAATGATCATGTACATCAAACATGCACTAATATATGTACACTGTATTTAATTATCCAACTAATTCTTTGCAGGTGATATTCTTATAGTTTTAAATCATGTGACTGGCAATAAGCCATACCCACGTACAGTCAAGATGCTGCTCATGAAGCAATAAAAAGCTACTTTTCAATCGTAACAGCAAAGTGAGCAAATGTGCATTCTTATGTCTTATTTGTTGTCTGAGGTTCAGTAAGAGTACATTTTCTTCATTGATTTGTTTACATAAACCTACAGTTTTGCAACTGGAAATAATGTGATATTTGTATGATACTTTGACTTCTCACACCCAGCTGCTGAAAAAATAACTTTTGAATGTATAATCATAATTGACTGTTTCTACCCTTGTGTACTTTCTTATTCTAAAGGTGCCTAGACCCGGTAGTTGCTGCAGCGCTTTTGGATGAGAGTGCCGATCACCATTAGCATTGATACAAAGACTGCCGAAATTGAGCTGTCTTCAACGGTAAAGCGCGTAGGTGTTGCTAGGTAATGTTGCCTTCATTGTCTTCTCTGCGTGTCAGACAGTCCGTAGAATTTGAATGCCAGGGTGCATGCTTCTTTGTTTGACTTCAGAGAAAAAAATATTAAAGCTGTCATCATCAGCAGTGGATTGGACTTCTTCGGACTCATGGAAATGGGTCAAAGCGTAAGCGCTAACGATAAAGAGGAGTCGATAGCATAGGTCTCTCAAGGAAGCTTGTGCCGTGCGCCGTGTACGCTAACGATAAAGAGGAGTCGATAGCATAGGTCTCTCAAGGAAGCTTGTGCCGTGCGCCGTGTACGCAAGCAAACCACCGGGTCTATGTGCCTTTAAATGCTAATGACAGTACAGTCAACTCCAGTCAGTCAGTTTTGACTGAAAAAGCACATCAAATTGGGCAATGTTTGACTTCTGCATGTTCAGAGGAATACACATGACTAGGCCATAAAAATTGGGACTTATTGGTTTCCTCAATTTGGCCATAGTGTATTCGATATACATGTATGTTTTGGGGAGAGCTTTGGCTGTGTGAAAGTCAATGCTGGTAAGAGCATCGACCTACATGTACTCGTTGCTACATATAGCTTCTTTTAAACAGTGAATCAACACTTAAAATCTGCACCCATCCACCAACACACACATGGAAGTCAGTTTTTAAATACAGCTGTACATATTTTTTAGACTATAGCTAGAAGGAAAATACATGTAATAGAGAATTGGTTTTCTCCTGTTTCAGAGTCCAGGTTCATATACATGTTTACAAATGTACTGTATCACAATACATATGTATAGGAATTGTAAGAATTATTATTCTGCTCCAGGTAATTTACTGAAAATATTTTTATTTCATCACTTTATGTGAAGACTCTACTGTGCTATTTATTGATCATTATTCATCAAATAGCAAAGCAATTGTGGAAAAATATATTTCTCCAACCAAATTTCCCCATGGTTTCTCAAAGTACTTGTGAAATACAACTGTAGTTAAAAATACATTTTTCTACGATATTGCACTGTGGTTAAATAGTGGGTTTACTTTGTACAATGGATCATGGTTGTATCGTTATTTGGGTTGTAATTCTGTGGTTTGGCAGCTGTAAAACCATGTTTTCATCTTTTCCTAACCAAACTTTCACCTTTACCTAAACATGGTTTTACACTTCCTTAACCATGGTTTCACTTCTTCGTAACCATGGTTTGGGCACGGTAGAAACACAAGTTAGTGACCATGGTAAAACCACAGTAATGTCATGGTAAGTGCGTTCCAATTTACCACCTTTAAACCATGGTTACCATGGTTAACTTATGCTAAACCTATGGTTTAACCATGGCTACCATGGTTTAACCATAGTGCACCATTGTTTAACTATGGTTAAACTATGGTTAAACACTAGTGCACCATGGTTTGACCATAATTAAACCATATTGCCCTATGGTTAAACCATGAGTTTATCATGGTTTCATCTTTTCCTAACCGTAGTTTCACCATTTCCTAACCGTGGTTTCACCATTTCCTAACCATGGTTTTACACTTCCTTTACCATGGTTTCACTTTTTCTTAACCATGGTTTTGGCTTGGTAGAAACACAGTAGTGACCATGGTAATACCACAGTAATGTCATGGTAAGTGCGTTCCAATTTACCACCTTTAAACCATGGTTACCATGGTTAACTTATGCTAAACCTATGGTTTAACCATGGCTACCATGGTTTAACCATAGTGTACCATTGTTTAACTATGGTTAAACTATGGTTAAACACTAGTGCACCATGGTTTGACCATAATTAAACCATATTGCACTATGGTTAAACCATAAGTTTGCCATGGTTTCATCTTTTCCTAACCATAGTTTCACCATTTCCTAACCATGGTTTCACACTTCCGTAACCATGGTTTTACTTTTTCTTAACCATGGTTTTGGTACTGTAGAACCACAGTAGTGACCATGGTAATACCACAGTAATGTCATGGTAAGTGCGTTCCAATTTACCACCTTTAAACCATGGTTACCATGGTTAACCCATGCTAAACCTATGGTTTAACTGTAGATACCATGGTTTAACCATAGTGCACTATTGTTTAACTATTGTTAAACTATGGTTAAACATTAGTGCACCATGGTTTGACCATAATCAAACCATATTGCACTATGGTTAAACCATGGATGGATCCAATGTAAAACCATGGTTATGCCTCATAGTCAAACCATGGTATTTTTTTACAAGGGATGCAACTGCCCCTAAAATACACAGTTATTCAGTCATGATCATGGTGCTAAACAAGGTAAAAAAAAAAAATCCAATCCAAATGTTGATGTTACATCATGATGTCCTCATAATATGTATGAACATGACAGTCATATTTATATCCAAATGAGCTAGCAGTCAACACAATAATGATAAATCCTACCCTGAAACATACACACCATCCTGACAGCTCTATACCGTATTAAAAAGCTTGATATGTTACTGTGCATTCCAACACATTGTCCTGTGCAATTCAAGACTCTTACACTATCATACAATCATACATCAAATTTAAGACACTGTGTTCAAATTAGAAAACTTTAAACAATTGTGATTGACCCTATCTCTCATACAATTAAGATACATTGAATTCTATGTAAAGGACAATCACATTCCTGAAGAAATACCACAACAACTTATTTTGAATGTCACAAACTCAGTTGCATGAGATTAAGTTGAACTTAAGAACAAAGATGTACTGATAACTTCTTGGTGCAGCAAGTCATACCTGGAGATAAACATGGCTTTACCCGGTTGAGTTGGGCTAGGAGTTCCAAGATTTGGGAGGTGAGAATCCTGGACAAACCGCACCATCATCACTTAACACGCTGCATCCATCAGCTCCAAGATGTGATTAATCCCTTTAACCTGCCAAAATTCACAGATTGTGCGATCTTGCTAACGAAGGAAACAGGCAGCTTCTTTCTAGTGAGAACCACTTCAACAGGTAAGTGATGGATCCAAACAAATCTCAGCACCGGTCACTCGGAATGACGACCGAGCCAAGTTGCATCGCTACAAAAAAATCTTTCAAATATATTCCACAGCAACAGTGTCAGATACTTTGGTCCGTCCTCGACTAGCTCCAGAGCTGAAATGACTGCTAACCCAACAGTCTGCACGGCTTAATGAAAATAAAACACACAATGAGATGTACGCAGACAATGACAGCAGTGCGTGAAAGAATAGACCCTTTTATTTTTTCCCTCCACTCCCCTGGCTCTTCATAACTGAAGCCTATTCAAGCTTGCAACACGTCTGAATGGTGTTCCACAACCCATTATAGCCAATGCTGATGAATGGAAGGAAAGAACTGTGGGGGGGGGGGGGGGGGGGGGCAGAGTGCTGTCTGGTCTTTTTTTTTTCTTTCTTTTTTCCCCCATCTATGTGTGGTGTTGGGCTTAAAGCTAGCCATGCATTGCATTCTTTTTTGTCCTGTCATGTTAAAACCCTCAGCCACCCAAGAACAGTATTATTAGTAATTGACGAGGTTAACTGCGCGACAAGGAGAAAAGAGAAACTTTTTCTCTGTGTGGGGGTGTGCGTTGTGGTATTAGTGAAGGGGGGGGGGGTGTTGTTTGAGAAGGAGTAGCAAACTGCGCACCCAGTGTGAGACATAGCAATCTAATGCCAATTTCGGACTGCTGAGGGCTCTTCCATTTAGTCTTCTTCGAGAGACTATTAATAGCACTAAATGAGGATTAGCTACCATTCTTTCCTGGTCCTGAGATCTCCTTCTCTCCGTCAAATTCTCTCCCGAGTATTTTCACGGGTGTCACCCTTGACATACAACCAATAACTCCAGGTATAATCGGATCACTCTCTCCGTAAAATTGGTTGTTCATTACAGGAGCAGCCAAAGTGGCCGGTGGGTAAGAAGGCTTAGATTGAGTAGCAGCTGGATGGTTTGTTATGAAATCTGCAGCAGACTAAAGAAAGGGTCATGCAGTACTCTTTTTTTTTGGTTTTCTCTCAAAACCACTACCTATGGAATGGAAACAAAACATTCAACCACACTCTGACTGTCAAAAAGCATTTTCTTTCATATGCTAATTGCTCTTCTAAAGTAAGAGCAAACTTTTTGTCCGTGATGATTGAAAAAAAAAAATGAGAACAGAATGAATGAAAACTAGAATCAATCATTAACTCTGGAATGACAAGGATAAGGTTACGGCAACATCAATTTTCCCACCAACCAAACAAATACCTTCACGGCACAATGACTATGGATAATTGAACTCTCCATCTACTCTCGTGGACGAACATGAGATGACGTTTTGCTTGCAGATCCCCACCAGAATCTGAATCAAATCATCACCCAGGAATGACAAGGAGAAAGTCATAGAAAAACATAACTCCCCCAAACAAACATGCGTACCTTCATGGGGCAATTACGGCAGGTAATTGAAATGCGCATCTCATCTCGTGTCTAGACATGAGCTATTTTTGTTTACAATTTACCGGTGCTGACTTCATAGGGCTTCTGTGGGCCTCTGTGGATTGCATTTCTTCCCCTCATGTCTCTCCCCAACTTTTCTTGTTTGCCTCTGACCACTCACTCACTCTTCTCTGCATTTTTGAATGCAAATACATGACCAGAATTTACCAATTCAAGGCATATAATCCAGAAACATCAAAAACAAAACAAACACAGGACACACACATCACCTGGTAAAGTATAAATGTCACAGGGTGTCTTTTTATAGGCTTACCCACATCACTCAAATACCATTAGAAGTAATTCAATCTGCCAACTTAAAATTATCTTTCTTACTTTCAAACTTGCTCTTTTTAAATAGCATATTCCCTCTGAAAGATACTTAACAAAGAAACATTCCCTGTATACTGCTGAAGCTTCAAATTCGATGGGAACTCAATCAAATTGTATGCTTCAGATGTGAAGAAAAAATGGTGGCATTCTCTATGAAATCCTCTATGAAATTCCTTAATATATCGGGGTAAGGCACTGCAAAATATCTCATATACTCAGTCAGTCTACACATAATTTCCAATCTCTGTTTTTAAATGAACCAACTTTCTCAACCAATTAATGCATCATGTCTGTAGATATTCAGTCATCCTTCCTCCATCTTCTCTCTTTTCCACTGGTGAACTCACAAAATGACGATCAATGGCATGCACTTCTCACTAAGGGGGTGTGGTGGAAAAGGACAAACACAGGAATAACAACAACAACTGCAACTAAACCAACAAATCGAAGAACCATAGAAAGTAGCACCAAGCTGACAATTAGTCCCATTCATTATTGCTCATTGACTTCTACAAACACTAATCCTGAATAAGACAGCTCCCCCTCTAGGTGGTACGCACACACTTGTCGGGAGGTCGGCCTAGTTGGGACTATTGTTCTCGGAACTTAGCTACCTCTCCCCCGTAAAGCTTGGGTGAAGTAGAGTTGTCAGAGATCAAAGAAAATTAACTTCCATTTAGTGGAGATTGGAAGCCAATGAATTGGGGAGTAAGTGCATGCATGTTTGAGAAAGCAGATTGTAGAAAAATAGATTGGCAAATAGACAGGTAGATATATGGGGGAGGGGGAGATGGAGGGGGATAGATAGATAGAAGAATATTGGGTTTAGGGATTAATGCATGAAGGTAAGTGAAATAGATTCAATGAGTAAGTGATGGTCAAACTACAAGATGAATGAGGAACATTCAATTGGTCACGAACAACAACAAGGTGCAGAAAATGACACATGAGATAGCAGATAATTGTTTATTAACATTATACTCACAGTGAGAGAGAGAGAAATATATACACATACATAATGAGAGAGAGAAAAAAATATATACATACATATACTGAGAGAGATTTAGTAAGAGAACAACAGAGACGCTGTGGTCTCTGTGCACGTATCTAAATATGAACGAAAGAGGAACTAAGAGAGATGTAAAAAAAGAAGAGAAATTGCCATGAGTGACAGCACGAAGCAGGAAACAGGGTGTGAAAGCCGACACATACATGTGAATAAAGATTAGGGTCATAGAGGGAAGAGAGGGAGAGAGAGAGAAAAGAGGAATAATGGTGAAAGGAATAATGGTCAAACACCGCGAGAAAAACATTAAGCGCACAATAGGAGTAGTTAGTGAAGTCTTGATCATATAAGAATGCTTCTTCTGTCTCAAACACAGTGGGCTCGAGTTCTCCCTTTGTATAGCTGAAGGAAATCGGAACCACCTTCTCAACTAGCATGAGATGTGTTTCTTTGAAAGGGACGATCATCACACAACGAAGCTGAGAGGACAAAGTCCTCTAAACGCTTCTAGTTATCGACAGCGGAGAGACGGCTGAAGGAAACGCGACAAACAGAGGAGCATTAGCACTGAAGGAGGATGCTTTTGATGGCTGGACCACATTCGAGCAAAATATTCCAAGAAATGTCCTACTCTTGACTGACTTTTGTTTAGCAGGTGCATGAAGTTGTACTGCATATGTGAATTCTGGGGGTTGTATGCTTTGATTATTCATAACAAACTTATCAACAAAGAAGTTTTGTCCTTTATTGTCATTCATAGTGCTATACTGAAATGAGGGACAAACAAATGATGACAAGGTTGAAATCTCTTGATATGACATTTGATCATAAATTTGTCTTTGTAGGTGGGAAATGCTGCTGTTGCTCTTTGCTCTGAGCCTTTTTTAATTGATACCTCTCAAAACAACATGCACATTGACAATACGGCAAACAGAGATGACCGTCCTCTGTGAAATCTTTGCAGATGTGAACGCCAAGGTGTCTAGATCAAATACATTCTCATTCGGACCCATGCACTGCGTTAATGCTGGACACGAGTGGTCTTAGATATGCAAGACTAATGCCAAATCAACCCATCATTTATCCTCCCCATCAAAGCAAAATCTATCCAGGCCACTGGAGCCAAACAAATTTCAGTTTAGTCTTGACTGAGCTGGGCTCATCAATCCCTTCTGCTCTAATCTAATTGAAGAAATCCCTACTTTTTTTGTTGTTGAATGAGGACATCCTCTGTGTATTTTAGCTTCTCTGGCATGTAGATGAAGAGTACAATATTTGGGGGAAATGGAATTAAGATGCAAATTACTTGAGTCCAGGCGAGAGTTAGGGAGAGAGGGAGGATGTTGTTGAAGAACAGAAAACGTGCAAGCAGGCAGCAAATTTAGATAATGTTATTTCAAGTGTAAACATTTGAGTGTGCATGTCTGTGTGCTCCTGTATGCTCACATGGAAATTGGATGAGGAGATAAAATGAAAAAAAAAAAGAAAGATGAAGAAGAAGAAGAGGTGGTGGTGGAGGAGGTAAGAGAGGAGGAGGAGAAGGAGGAGAGAGAATGAGAGAAGGGGAGAGCGAACATGAAGAGCAAATGATATATTAAATGAGATGGGACATGACAACACCTTGGCATACTGAGTCAAGCATGATATCTGTGCTAATGGGGCGACCAGGGCGACATTGATCCTCAGAGCAGCGCAACCTGTAAGAGAGAGGTCAGATTTCATCCCAGTTTCAATTTTTCTGTGCTCAGTTTGCACACCGAGTCCAGGATTAAGTTTGTCCTTATTTTGACAGACATTTAGGTGCAGGGCTTGGATGCAAGTAATGTAGACAGACACTTCTGTTAATAAGCAATCACAATGGATATCTGGAAAAGAAAAGAAAAAGTCTGTTTTTAACCTGTTCATCTCTTTGTGTCAGAGTATAATTCAATTTCTAGGTTGGTTAATTTTACAGTCAATATCTTTATACCCTTGGATGACAGATATATCTAACTTTATAAAGTTTGCATCCTTATAGAGACAAGGAATGCAATTTTGGTAATGGTAGAGAAAATAATTGACATTTTGGAAGTAGTCTTGGTCCATATAAAGAAATAAAAAATAAATACACCCCATAATATGCCTCGTATTTGTGGTGGGTGATTTTAATGGGTCCAATATCTGGTCTACTAATATAAAGTTATCATCTCTCTGTTGCCCTTTGCGTAGTCTTAGTGGCACCACATGATTTAGCTGAACTAGAGACTCACAATTGAATTGTCCACATCAGGTATACAAAGGAATCATAATGAGCGGTAAGTAAAAAAAAAAAAAAAACAAACCACACAATCATTTGCATCCACAGAAAGACCCATTCGTAGCAAAAGGATGTCAGCTTGACGGCCAGACCCACACCTCACAGGAGACTTTACTGAAAGGCGGCAATCACTAGCCAAAGAGTATTAGCTTCTCTTTTCCAATAGGCAATAAAATGGGTTTACCACTGTGCAGTTAGCATGAATAAAAATGCAATGGCTCTTTTGTTGCAAAGATGGTGAAAGAAAGAAAAGAGGGGGGGGGGGGGGAGCAAAATTAGAAAATGAGGGTGTGGCTAAAATCCTGTGGGAACTACATTTTTTCGTTCTTTGATGATTATATGGTATTAATGATTCATAACAGGAGTAATGAAATTGAAAGATCTCCAACATCAAAAAACACATGACCACAAACATAAATTGAGGGAATGAAAATTTCCATCATGAATGAGCCACAAATAAGTTCAGTGACTCACATTATACAAAGAAGGATAGAAAGCAAGTACAACATCAACAGGCTGTCTTAACATTACTCATTTTGAGTTTTAACTGCACAACTAGTGGGGTGTTTCATTATCTATAATGGCAGATATCTACTCAAATTTACTAATCAATTGTCAAATTTTTGCTGGTTTTGGTGGCATCTCTCTCAAATTTGAACCCAACATGATACTTTATGTTTTAGAATAGGAATGCAATATCACTCTTGCTCCATCATGTACACATGTCTGTATCTGTATTTCTGTGTGTATGTTTGTTTGTGTGTGTGTGTGTGTGTGTGTAGGTATGTGTGTAAAAGGGAAGAATGCTGAAGCCTACATGAAATAAAATCATATGGCTCACACTGCGATTTGTCATCCTGTCACTCAGTAGATCGAAAGATGGATGGCAGGGGGAACACAGTCTTAAAGGAAGACTGTTCTCATTACGTCTGTTATCTTCAGGAGAGAGAGAATGGCAAAAAACTGAGCAGAAATGATGGTAATTGTTGCGTCTCCATCCATGTAATCTTGCTCGATGCACGATGAAATCAATATTTTCGCTCATTTTTCTGCTCCATCAGTGGGAGGTGCCCTGCCCGGGGCGATCAGCAATTGCCTTCCATTCATTAATATACCTCATTAAGATTGGGGATCACGCTGGTTTACATGGCATCTTTCGGAGCACGACTCCAAACATTCCTTTTGGCTGGCAAGGATGGTTATATACCAGTACTAGCAGGATTAAGATTCTGTGAGTTCAAGAACTTCATATCTATTCAAGATGAATTTCTCCTTTTTTTCTTTTTTTTTCCTTTTGTTTTTACAAGGTACAACCATAAATGGTACCTCAAACTCCAGTGCATGGTTAAAAATAAAACAGTTTTTTGACTGTTGGAGACAAGCAAAAGACTGCTCAATTGCATTTCCACTACATGACAGAGCACATAATAAAGTAACTGATTATCCCTTGCTTGTAAGAGAAGGCAGAGCACATGTTCTGTGTATATTTCTGATCTGCTCAATGCAGAGTTGAAAAAAACAAAAACAAACCCACACACATTAAATTCTTGGATACTCTCAAAGAGTTGACTACTCTTAAACAGTTCAAATCATGTCAACCCATGCACTACCACATTAGTGGTGCCAGCACCGTCAAGTCTCATACATGAACAAAGGGAGCACATTCCTCTCCCAAAACAAAAATTGTCCGGATACGGACAGGAAGCCGAGCGTACCATTACAATTTCACTCCTGGTTGCAGTGGAATGGGTTTGGAGTGGGGGGATGGCTCACCAGCGGGGCCCAGTGTCAAGAGAAAGACACCCAGGGGTCGTGTGATTGGCTTATGAAAAGTGGCCCATTAATTCCCTAATTACCATGGTAACCAGGAGCCCCTACAGGAATGGTCTGGTCTTGAGAGGGGAAAGCAAATGAAGAAAATTGCCGCAGGAAAAACAGCCAGCAGCTCACGAGCTCATTTGATAGCCAACAGAAAAACAAAAACCCGGCAATCTCTGGAGGAAAACGAAGAAGGAGAAGGAAAGGCCCAGTGCTAATTTTGAGTCATAATTCCATCATAAATCTTGGTTTTTTTTTCCTATCCTCCTCTTTCTCCTCCTCTCCAGTAATTGAATTAATATACATGAATATTCTGCATGACTCACTAAGATAACTAAGAATATTATGCATACGTTCTTATCCAAATGCCATTTGATCAATCAGGGTGTATGTGTGTGTTGACAGCTTTAAGCTTATCAAAATCCTATTGCAATTAATCTGCTTTGGTATCAAATTAATCATCAGTATTTGCTGATGGTTTATTCTTTTTGTCTATTGTCACTCACTGAAATGATCATCTGGAAGACATTCAATCTACACTTAATCTTGGCATAATTTTGCAAGATAAATAAGGGAAACGTTCTGGCTTAGTGGCCTATGCCTTATGATGTGATCATACTCATTAAGGAACTGAATGAGTCAAAGCTTACACTATCTCAGCAAATAATGCTCTAAGATTCTTGATAGAAGGCAAACCTGAAATCCCCCAACCACACACTGATGTATTAATCACTCCCCTTTTATATCCATCCTGCCTTGATCTTCCCTGCATACATGAACTGCGTATTCTGAAGATATTTGATTTGTCTTAGTCCTACTAATCCAAATCTCTGTCTGCGTGCCCTTTCTGAACAATCACTCTAATCTCCCTACAGCTACTCTGGATGTTGCATTAATCCCTACATCTGATATGGAGCCTTCTGTTCAAAGTTCAGATTTAAGATGAATGGGCTGCATTCACGACAAATATTTTTTTATTTTTTTTTAAAACAACTGAGGACAGCTGTTGCTAATTAGGCTGGTAGATGGATGAGATTTCAAAACCCCTCACAACAAACAACGTAGTACTTGAATTAATTTTTGCTGCAACAATTACGATCATGGCCTCATGAAATTGGGAACTCCGAATGCTACTGTATATCCCATATCAGAGAAAGATGGCACTGGTTAAACATAAAGTTTGCAAAACAAAAATGCTAATTTGGGAAAGAAACTTCTAATTGGTGTAGTTAAACTGTTTTTTTTAGGTGGATAATGTTAGTGATTTAGAGGCTTTTAGTGATTCTTATATGCATATATTTGCCCGGGTTGATCCTAAATTCATTGGAAAAAGCAAATTATAGTCTTCAATCATTGTTTTTACCAATAATTACAATTTTGGCACTGTTTTCCACATTATTTATCATTATTATAATCATTGTTCTTATCATTTTTTTTATTGTCATTATCTTCATTTTTTTTAGAGAGGGTTCATGTGGTCAGCAACAATATACATCTTCTTTTTTTTTCAATTGGATAACAAAGAATTGATTTTTCCATTCTTTTACTTTTGGTTGTGGAAAATGAAATAAAACTGGATTAAGCTTAATCCATTTCAGACATAAATCCCTAAATCCCACTCTATAGGACCAAGGCATATGGTACATACTGTAAAACGAGGAATGTTCGCGTGCATTTTAATTTCGCAAATTTCACGAGAGCCTAGATTCACGAAATTAAAATGCATGTGAAAGTTCTTGTCTACACTATACGCATTACATGTTAGAGGCAACTCATGAAAATTTCATGCCGCAAAAATATCGTGTTTTACAGTACCCATCATATTTGAAATTTACTTCAGTAGGCACTGCATGCAATGAAGTTCAATGGCAAACTCTATACAGAAAGTGGGCACACTAGCAGACTCTGACCCCTCTCTTTCTTTCTCATATTCTTAAAAATGACCACTGAAATAATCATAGTAGTCCATAATGTGGACATTAATGCAACCCAAGAATACAGACACAATGACATAATTTGTTCTCTTTAATGCGATGCAATTTTTTACCCTAATTCCCTGCATATTCAAGTATGCAAAGTATATCTGAAGTAGAACAGGAAATGAAGAAATAATCAAATAAACCAGAAAAAAAGGCATACATTCCGTAATGACTAAAGTGGAACCCCCCCCCCCCACCACCACCACCACCACTTTTAAAGAACTTTCAATGGCATTGCCATCACTCTTGTATGAAAGGACAAAGAAGAAAAATCAGCATAGATATCAGAATTAGAAAAGATAGAAAGAGATAAATTATATCAATTCATAAAGGGGTACAATGGAGAAGTAGGATGGGTAAATGGCATCAAAATATGAATGCCTAAGTCGAGGCACACGCCTGGTAGACATATCTGTGTCAGTGAATACATGCCCAAAATAATTCAGTTAAAGCTAATACCAGTATACACAGGATTTTGCCTCTGGGACCGGCGTACGAATCCTATTGCGCAGGGAATATTGATAAATCACCCAAGTTTCATTATGGTTGTCGCTTAAGGCAAGGAATTAGAGAATTTATTCCTCGTCGCACTTGTCTCTTGGCAATATCAACACACACCCACACACACACACATATATACATATATGTATGTATATATGTATGTGTCTAATACATACTTGCAGACCCACCATTCTTACAGTTTGTAGCACCCACACTACATAGAATCCTAGTCCACACATCCTGTCATTAAAGACATGAATGGCACGATGACAAATTACTCGTGCACCTTACATGCATTACGAGGAGCAAAAGGGGACATGCAAAATCCATGAATCGCGGAATGCTTGTCTAACCTCTTCTTCTCTGGGTTGCATTCAGTGACATGCGATTCGCACAAAACCAGGCTGCTTTTAAATACAGTCGTGCGATCATTTTTAAGTGGTGTAAAGGAAGGAAAGATGACTTTCCGGCCACTTGGACCAGTGAGGGGTTAGGTCACGGGAGAGGGTGAAGATTAGATTATCTCTACAATCCAATAAGAAAATCTCCTGACAAACCCGCAGACCCAAGCACCCAGCAAATTGGTTTGACATCTCGTCATGTGATCGGGGTAAATAGTCCCTTTCACACCAGCCTGAAATTAACGTTTTTGAAAATACATTTTTGCAGCATGATGTGAAAACTGCTATTCATTGTGTGTGGACAAACACGCACACACACACACACACACACACACACAAAAAAAATAGTTAACTCTTGTACATAATGCAAAAATTGTTAACTCTTGAAACGTGAAAATCAGCCCAGCCTGTTGTTTGAAACTATCACAATAATATGCCCTGTACAACATGTGCAAAGGCACACATAAATAAGCTATATAATTTTTCTTTCCCATCATGCAACATACCACACTATTTCTGCACACGGCTTTGGTAGCAGGGGTCACACTCTGGTCATTGTTAAGGTTCGGAACACTTCATTTGCAGCCTTGTGACTTTTGTTCTTCTCTCTCTCTCTTTTTTTTTTTTTTTTGCCGTGTGTTAACGGGGCAAATAAAATTGACTTTCAAAATTGCAAAAAATATGATAACTCCTGTGTGTGAATGCAGCTAATATAAGAGCATCTGAATCAAGACTGGTGTACAACTTATACTGAAAGGGATCTCATTGTGCTCCATGGAATAACAGATGAGTCAGAAAACACACCATTTAAAACCACAATTCATATACCTAGTCACTGTTCTGATCAATGCACAATCAATGCACAATGAAAGATCACGCAAAGGAAAGAAAATGGCACACCACAGGTTGGGGTCATGGTTGCTGTTATTCTTGTAGTACACATTGCAATTGTCATAATTGTATCTTTTGGTCTGTGTAAAGATAGGGAGAAATATAAACACAAAGAAAAGTATACAATAAATGAATGTAATAATTCTGAAAGGTTACCCTTTGAAAACTGTAACGGCACACAGCATTTTCTTTTCCATGCTTTCGGCACGATTCTAATTCAATGAGGAGTCAAAGAGTATAAAGTTATCCAATCATACAGCACAGACACAGTGGCAAAGGCATGGGTCCAGGTTTCTACTTGTGCCAGAAAATCTTTGCCAGAAAATGAAAGAAAAATACAATAAAGCTACACTGAACTATCCATTTTGCCTCACAAAGGTTAAATAAACAGGCACAATTATAAAAAGAATGCATCTTAAACAGGATTTTCCTGTTTTTGTCTAGAAAGAAAATAAAAATCTCATTCTGGTAGCCTGGTTCAAGGTTTGTCCAATGAAATCATAATTCATGTTTAAACCATACAAAGCTGCTCTACTTTTATTATTTTGTTTTTTTCCAAGTGTGGGATAGAGAGAACTGAATATAATTTCAGGCAAACAGTGACATGACCCACATATGCAGTCAAACAATACAGAGATAGAGTTTCCATTCCACTGCATGGGACATTTAAATTCTCTATTTCTACTTTCATCTTTTCTTTGAGTTCAGGCAAATACAACTTACTATCCCTTTTACCAGTAAGTATGCAGCAGATATAAAAACGTGAATAATTTCAATATGAACATTTGCAATGCCACACACTCTACAGCAGCAGTAGGATCTACATTCAATATGATTATTTTTTTTTTTTTAATGAAATAAAAATTAAAAGGCATTAAAAAGAAACGATGGAGAATAATACCACAATCTTTTCACCCGTGTTTTATGGATACATATGCGATGGATTTTCCCTTGTTCGTTGTATGTACATCGTGTATGACTCATACTTATTGTACACATGTGGCGCCAAAGCAAGAATTCGATATTTTTACAACCTCAGTACATGTGGGGAATGCCCATGGAGATGGGATGAGATGAGTTTTGGGGAGAACAGCATTAGCACAGGAGAAAAAAAAAAGAATAAACAGGAGTGCTTTCAATAATTGTATGTAATGTTTGGGCACAATACGACATTGATCAATTTGGGTTAAGAGGAAGACTGGGTTGTTACAACGCGGCTCCCAGCCCTTGTTGAAGGCTGTGATTATACTCTCGTCTTTTGTTTTGCTTTGTTTTTTCGTGTCTCCACAAGAGAATTTGCTCACAAAAGCCTGACTTTTCATAACCTCCATCTACTCAGTGGATTCCACGCCAGGCGAAAGGTTCGATATTTCCCACCGAAGTATATTGGGAAATGACTGGCACTTTTACATCTGTTTTGCAATTTGGTTCATTCTCCCCTTTCTCCTCCCCTCCCCCTTCCATTATCATCAACACAGCATGATTTGGTGCGTCAGTCTCAGGACGAGAATGATATAGCAAGAGAAATGAAAAAAAAAAAAGAGAAGAGAAGAAATGAATGGGCACAACACAGAGCATTAGGAGGGTCTGGAGAAAAAAGGGAAGTTGTATGGAGTCATTGATCTCCCTTGGAGATTGGCGTCGCTGGCGGTGATACGCCTTGCACTGTGAAAAGCCACGCATCCCGCGACCATGAATTCACTTCCACCTCGCTTACAACCCATAAAGGGAGGCCGCGGTGTTTCCGCGGGAGAGAACAATGTGCTCGTTCCGGGAGAAAGATGAGCAGTTGTTTGCATCAGACACAACTTGAGTCCAGCAACATCACCATTTTTCTCTTTCCCGCTCTCCCCCTCTCTCTTGGCCGCTCTCTTGGCTGGCCGGAGACTGGTTTCTGCCACGATGCCATTGTAATGGATAGCCGCATAAAATCAATGATGATGTCATTTATTACTACTCTTCACCCCATGGGATACAACAGCCTTGTAATTTCTTCTCTTTGCTATCAACTTTCATATTCTCTTTCTCTTCTGTTGTTTGTCTATTTGTCTGTCTGTCTGTCTCTAACTCACAGTCTGTTGATGTTGGATGAAATATGACGATTTCATGCCTTTTGAAGGCAAGATTTCAACAACGGATGAGTCATCTCTGATTCTCATTTAGAATAGCTTTTAATGGCTCCGACAACGGAATGTGTTTCAAAAGTCATGGTGCACTAATTTGGAAGAAATGGAAGGGATGTCCCTTATTTCTCCACCCAAGGACGAGGCAGAACTCCATTTTGGTAACAAAAACACACATCACTCAGGGGAATGGGTGATGTTGATTTTGAGTCACGTACATTTGTTTGGCAACAAAGAAAAAAAGAGATACAAGGCATCATCTGAAACGGCGAATGTCTCTCGGGTCAGCTATGACACTGCTCCTAGAATGGTCAACTTTTTCTCCTTGAATATGATGGCCCTGTAAAGATGTCTCTTGTGTAGCAACAAAGCCACCAAGGCCATTTGGCAGACCTCTTTCGGATTTGATACATTATGATACTGCAGCTTCAGAACACACAAATGGTGCTTGTGAGCAGCAAAGATTATCAAACCTTTGCGAATTGGAATGTTACAGCTTGAAGCAGCCCGTGTGCAATTGGTTCAAAAGTTCTTGGTCATTAAAGGGTTAATATCAGCTGTCAACTCGCCTTCTACCATCCCTCCTAATGGTACTAATTTATTAATAATGTACCACAGGTTTTTATTCAGTGACTATTAACTTAAACAACTAGATACATATTTCATGTACAGTGCAATCCATTAATGTGTTTTAAAACAACCCTTTAGAATGAACACATTTCTGAAGAAATTGGGAGCTCAGGAGTTGTGAAACAGGTTACCACATAATCTATCTGTACTAGTACACTCTACAGACTATCTGACGATCACACAGTGTGCTAAGACTGACCTACACAGTGTGCTACGACTGACCCCCAGTTTGACCAGTCATGGACATCATGAAAACCCTGCCAAAAATCTTTTCCTTCAGCATTCAATTCTGCGGTCAGGATTTCCCTTCTACCTCTTGTTGATGGTGTGAATTCTGGGTTAGGGAGCATGCAGTTGCAGTGTTTCTACATCCAAAACATTATCTTCAGCACTGTGTGTGGTAACGCAGATATATGTCTCCAATCACTAATGCCTTCAATGAGCCCAACCTTACATCCTAGCTCAGATGAACAATGGTATAGCCATCCACATCATCCATTTTTGGACGCTTACTCAGCTAGTTCTCTATCGAGCGAGGGGATAATCTACAACTTGTAAGTCCTCAAGGAACAGTATGACCTGAATGTCAGAGGTTTCTGTCTGGTATGTATCTTGTGTCACCTTAGCCCCTCTTCATCAGTTCTGGAGTCAACAACGTTTGGGGCGTTCAAGACACACTTGTGGAACTTGTCTCCTATTTTAGGGAAGATAAGTTTGTCAGTTGACACTTCCTTGCACATTCCCATTTAGTAAGACTTCCAAAGAGACACACCATCCTCTGACTCACAACTCTGCCTAAATCTCATCTCCCCTCTTGCCCACTACTATTCTTTCCTTGCCAGAGCTGATTTGGAGGAGCTGTGATGTAATCCAATATCGTATTAGGACTCCGGCAGAGGGGTAATGCATTATTATACGTGGTCCACGGCACATTAATAAATCATGACAACTACCAACCCAGTAGCATGAGTGTTTATGTTCTATTCACGAAGTGGACATAGGAGAACACTCATGATATAAAGGAAATATTGATTATGTAATCCCCTACCCCTCTCTACACCAAAAGCTCCCACCCCTACCAGCACCCCGTCCCTGGGGCGAACCCTGCTGCCCTATATAGGGGAGTTCTACCACTCCCATTGTGTAGGGCGTGGCCTTGTGATCAGATTAGACACAGTCTGGATAGCATGGAAAGAAAATCAGAATAGCTTATATACAACTACCGGTATCTGAAAATAACACTACAATAAGTCCAAAACTTCTTGTCACGTTTGTAAGGAGTTACAGCACGTGTGTGTGTGGGGAGGGGGGGGGGGGATAGAAATCACGTGATATGTCATAAAGATGAGCCTGGATAACTGATGTATGGTACAGTGTGTTTTGGCCAGGTATAAATGCAGACCCGGGAGTTTGAGCGAGAAGAGCTCACAAAAAGGGCCCATTGTCCAGTGCAGATGAAGCCCTACTATAGCCTTGTCCTGCACATCTCCTCTTCCATCAGGGCAGGCTAATGTTTGTGTGAAGTCCAAAGAAAATTTGACAGGTTGCCATGCATGGAGATGATGACCTACCAACATCACTGGAGGGGGATGGTTTTGACCTGCTGTTACCAATAGCAACGCTTTTTTTATATATAATGTCCATTGCACTTTATGTTACCAGCAGCTCTGAGAAGGTTAAAGGATTGAGTTTGCAGGTGAGAGATACCTCAATACAGGCAGTACCAGTATGACATGTTGTCTCCTGCATGATGTGCTGCAACATTAACCTCCCAAATATTCTGATTGCAACAAGTAGGTCTATGAGCTGTCTTTCATTGTATGCCCAGAGCAATGCTGTGATTGTCCACAATTCAAGGAAGGTGTGTCCAGAAGAATGACGCAGAGATGATGGCGAGGCCCATAAGTAGAACACACGTCTCGCATGCGTTCGCATTGTTTTTCCGGGCACAACTTCCTTGAATCTTGCACGTTAGCATCGTTCTTCCAGGCACACAACGATTTCACTATGGTGCTAACATCGAATAACATTGATTAGAGAGAGGAAATAGGCAAATGAGTTTCATTCAACAGTTTGATGCCTGGTTATTGAACCATTTCATTCTCATCAACCCTCAAATCATGGATTTTTACCACATCATATATTTTGGTTTGTACAAAATTTGTGATCATTTATAGATCGACATGCCTGATATGGGGATATCCTAAATGTTCATTAATCATTCAGGTTATCATTCAGAAATTATTGGACTGTGATAAAAGGCAATTTGACCAATTAGACATGAATATGAAACAAGACCGTGAATGGCACAGCCATACTGTGTCATATTTCTGCTTGTAATAAACAGTCAAGTGCAAGCTAAGGTATGGTGCACTCCGGCCCACCTGACTGCATGGCAAACTTTCCCACACACCAATCACCAAATTCGTTGATGGTATCACACCAACAGACGAGAGAGAGCAGTGATGAAACTCCCCACGAACAATGACTGCATGATGTATTTCTCCCAAGCTTGGCGGAACCTACTTACGAAGATCATCATTGATCAATTACTCATCCGCTCGTATAAGCACATTGATCAAGCTATCCATCATGAGCAATGAAAGCCTCGGTACGATTAGCAATCATCTTCCCTCTTCTCCCTTCACCCCCCCCCTTCCTTTCCGTACTTTGCTCTCCACAAACATCTACCTAATAAAGCCACTCGTATGACTTAAATCAACATCATCTGTATACACCCTGCAGAGTTTCTCATTGAACTTAAAGATGCCCGCATGGCTCCCCCCCCCCCCCACAACACTTCTGTCATTAATCAAAATTAATGCGTTTCTTGAATTTCTTCGGATGGGGGATTCCCTCCTCCCAGTTGGTGGATCTGTTTGTGGCTGTGTCTGTGTGACTAATACAGGGGATTCCATGACAGGGAAGAAAAAAAGAAAAGAAAAAGAATTTGTCTCTGCACTGGTAGTCTACAAGATGCAGCCTGATGCCGCCATGCTGATACCCCCATCCATCTGAGTTGGGGTCAGATGAGCTGCTACCGAGTCTATACCTTTTTACTTTGTTGGCTGAATATTCCTCTTCCCTTTCCCTTTCTCTTATTCCCCATGGGGGAAAAAAAAAAACTTTTTTCCAAACCTGCTTTATGCAGTGCTAAGAAATGAAACATAAGACTATCATCATTTTCTGATGGTGGTATTAACTCAGGGGAAAAAATTAAGAGAAAATGACATCACCAATAATGGAGGTAGCAATGATATCAGCAAAGAACAGTAACTCTCCCAATCTTCTACCATACCACTTGATGAATTCTGATAATACATTTTCTTAACACATTGCAACCTGCTTGAATCAATTGTATGTCTTTAATACTTTTCATCATTCTACCATGATACATAACTAAAAATTGGGAGCAGATATAAAAACATACTGATAACAAAACAACCTTTCTCCATGCCTCTGCTCAACATCTAGCACATCATGTTCCAGTGAAGGAGAACTACAATGGTCTGCTCATCACGTATCAAAGGCAAATGAGGAGTTCTGCACAAGATCCATCATTAATAATAATAACATGATAGATATTTTGTGCAATTCATGGTAAGATAGATAATTAAATGCCCAAGTATTCACAAGTCTCTTGCATCTTAACCCATTGAAGATGGGATGATTTTTCTACAACATGCATTTCCCATAGACACTTGCCCAAGTATACTTAAACATCTAGCACATCATGTTCCAGTGAAGGAGAACTACAATGGTCTGCTCATCATGTATCAAAGGCAAATGAGGAGTTCTGCACAAGATCCATCATTAATAATAATAACATGATAGATAGTTTGTGCATTTCATGGTAAGATAGATAATTAAATGCCCAAGTATTCACAAGTCTCTTGCATCTTAACCCATTGAAGATGGGATGATTTTGCTACAACATGCATTTCCCATAGACACTTGCCTAAGTATACTTAGGACTCGTCCTCAAAGGGTTAATGATGATTCATGTAAATAATTTGCAGTTCATCTTTTTTCTTTTTTTTTTCTTTTCTTTTTTTAAAGGGGAGGAAGTTGATTGTGAGTCCCCTGTCATTCTTGGAAACTTTTTTTCATAAAGTGTCTGGGTTATGAGACTAAGAGCAGGACCCTGCATCCTATATTCAGAGTCTTGTCATGCAGACAGAGTAAGGGTCCTCCAGTGGAGTTGTTACCGGTGGAGTGTGCAGGTGGGCCGGTGGAGTAGGGGGGCACTTCATCCAGCGATTCATCCTCTCCTCCTCCATGGGAGTGACATGTCTCTTCTGACACATGATCCTCATCCATACTCCCGCATCCGCTCCGGTCTTCCTCTGTGGATGCCCTCCATGAGAGCCCTTCACACAGTTTATCGCTTGATTCATCTCTTGTTTACCACATCAGCTATGTGGTGTTGACTCGTCACTTATTAACAACATTTTATGCTCCTTTGTCCTCATTACGGCCCGAATGTAATAAGATCATACTAAACACATCCTTGCAACGTCATATTTTTTTTCATTAATCATCAAAATGTAATTACCAAATTTGTCAGGAGACCAAAGGCCAATGTTGCACCATTAGCACCACCACATACTTCCTTTGAGGCTATACTTAGTATGGACTAGGAAATGATGACATGATGAGTTGTACCTATCAAGAAATAAAGCACACCCTTGTGCCCATGATTCTCTTCCTTGAATAACTTTAAAAAAAGACAAGTCTTTTCACGAAGATGAAGAATGAATTGAGATGTGATCCGATCAATTCCTCAATGTTATGACAGGCCAAATGGAGGTGAATGATTTCATACCCTTTACAAAAACAAAACAAATAGAACAAAACCTCAAATGAAACAAAAATATCCACAACATCCTCATCTTCTGACTCTTTCTCTTAGGGCCACCTGTCACTGGTGATTATATGGCTGAATGGATCCATGAACTGACATGGCCATTTTTTGGGGGGTTCATTTTCAATGTTGCCTCTCACAGTATACATCCTGGGAGATGAAGACTGCATGTAGTACCACTTTCATCAAAGCATTTTGAGTTGGCTGTAACATCCTCCCCTCTCTACTCAACAAAAGCAACCCTTTCCCCTCCGACACATAAAAAAAGAAAGAAAAGAAAAAAAAAGTCACAGTGGATTGGAAGTGTTATCCTGCTCTCTCTTCCCAAATGAAGGCCTTAGCGATCACCAGCTCTGCCCAGTGGGGGGAAAACATGACAAAAAGAGCGAAAATAGTATCTCATTCTTGTAACCTGTCACATACGATCAGTCGAAATCACCACTGATGCTCTAATTAATCAGAGAGGCTTCCTCCTATCTTACGGCATTGCCAACAAAAAGGAGAAAAAATACCCCCCAAAATCTAACAAACAAATGAGGGTGATTTAGTGTGCTTTGTTGTTTTTTGCCGGTACTGTTAAAGAGAGCTACGAGCCAATCTAGCTGGTAATTTACGTTCCCACTATTTTCACACCTTTTTTTTTTTCGTAATTCTTCCTTAAGGAAATAAGTTTGTTTCCATGTCGGTGCGCATTGACAAAAGACTGCATTTGGATGGCTGCCCTGCGGCGTTAAGCACCACAGCAACAATGATTACGCTCGCTGATAACCGGAATTCTCAAATTTATCGCGCCAGTCAGAAGCACGCATCAAACCTTTCATTCATGCCCTTCTTTTTTCTTTTTTTTTTGTCTTCCAGGGGAGTACCACCCTACGACTAAAGTACAGAGGTAAATTGCAGGCATTTATTTTGCCATTTAGCAGCTGAGAAGCCAGGCCTTTGAAGTGCTCCTTTTAACACATTTGACTCAAAGCCGACTTTCGTCTTCACCATGGCCAGTGATCACAGAGAGAGAGAGAGGGAACGTGAAAGGCGAGGGAGGGAGAGAGAGAGTGAGAAGGAAAAAGTGTTCCTAATGATGATTTCTCTATCATAACAGATAATTGACTTTGTCTTGCTGGCGTGCGTAGACAAAGACGATTTTCGTGGAGGGGGGGACACGTACTCTTCTGGGCGCTCGCGTGAACTTGAGCAGAGTGCAGAGGAAGGAGGAGGGCGTCTTGTCGGGAAACGACTTTGGCGCTGCATTCGCTCCGAATCACAGCTTTGCGTATATTAAATCATTCCTCATTACACGCCACCATCAACACAGGGGTTGCCGAAGCTTTATCTGAACGCAGAATCTGGAGCAAACTAACATGGCACAAATTGGAGCATATTACAAAATAACTCATACACGGATGGCATTCTTTCCACTCAATCTCTGATGCCATATTTTCCTTGTGAATCACCAATTTGTTGGACGGTAAACATGACTTGGGATATATGTCACCATCACACATTACCCATACTGCCCCATCCCACTTCCTTCCCTTATCCACCATACTTCTCATCTTAATGATATCTTATAAGAGAGAGAGTGCTGGATTGCTAGAAAATTGACAATGTGACAAGCATCATCATAATCACACATCTGTTGAGATATGGTAGGAAAGAAAAAATCTTGCCGCATAGCACTAAAACAGGTGAATCACTCAAGGCATGGATCATGGCTCTATGGTTTTATTCTCACTAGAAATCTCATGAAGATTTTTGCTGCCATCCTTCACTAAAGCCAGTGCTGCATCATTCTGAAGGTTACTGTATGCCCCAGGAGATGATGTCATGGATATCTACTAGAGGTATTAAGACATTTTCCCCGATTCACGAATGCTAATCCAAACTCACTTAAAAAGTGGTGCTCTAGGAGGCAAATGAAATGTATTAACCTTTCATATTTCTACCCATAACCCCCCCCCCCCAAAGTTGCAAGAGAAAAACTTGTATGATGGAACATGTGTGGGTTAAAGTTCAACTGATACACTCCGACACAAGTGATGTCACCATAATTAGGAATGTCTTCATCAGCCCGAAGTTCAAACTAGCTGGATATTTTGCAGTCTTGGAAAATAGCCCGATACTGCGAATGTGCGTCTTCATTAGCTCAAACAGCCCGCTTGGGGAAATTACCCGAAATTTGACACATGCGTACTTTGCATCATTCCACTGCTTAGCTCGCAGTTCGAAAGTGGATTTCCCCGCACAAAATCTCCTATACTGTACATATGCCGAATATTTCGCGAGGCTTTTATTTTTGCGAATTTTGCGAGTCAGGTGCTATTTGAAAAATTAAAGACCTGTGAAAACATTGACTCTGATCCCGATGTGAATGTGACGTACGCGTGTACTCTTCTCCGTTCAGTATAGGATTCCATGATCGCGAATTTAACCTCTCACAAAATCGTCGGGAATTCCAAATTCGTGAAAATTTAGACGCGCAAAATATATGGTGTATACAGTTCCTGGATTAGCACGGTAATTCACAAACTAGCCCAAGATTTCTTGGGATATTTTCCCGATCAAATAGCACACTATTTTGACATTGGGCTAGTTTTGTAACCACAAAATAGCATGCTATTGTGAAACTTCGGGCTGATGAAGACACGCCTATTATTTTGAATTGCCTTCTTGGTGTCATGTCAGGTGGCTGACTGGCATTCCAGCTCTCCCCAACCCTACAAAAATAACAAACAAACAAACCAACAACCCTGTTTTAACATTCTTGATATTTGTATAGTCTTGCTCCTATCTTTATAAATCTATTGAAATAACCTTTTAATCTCTTCTTTAAAGATAGTACCTTTCAATTGGAAAACAGTGCTGGGAGTCAAAAAAAAAAAAAGGAAGTCAAAGGTCACAAACTCATATTAGATACATATCAAAATATCATATTTGTAGACATTTGAATTTCCCTGAATGTATACATCACTTCTCTAGTACACATTTCATACATATCTCAATAAAGAAAGAAAGGAGAACAACTCCATACCATTATTCATTCCTAATTATCCCAATGATAGCTTGGACTGAGACATTGAAATGTGTATCATTTTGATTCCGAATGCTATCTTTGGATAAAAAGAGCCTGGATAACAAAAAGGATTAAAAAAAAAAAAAAATAACAGCAAACATAACGTAGGGTAGACCCTGAAAAGTGTTTGGTTTCCCATACAAATATGATGTGAGCAGCTCATCTGCAGTCACGAGCCACAAAGTTCTAAAGCATCTTATTCCAGGATACCAATTAACAAGCCATGTCATTTCATCTCAATTTCAAACATGATCTGGGTGTCACTGTGAAACAGATGCTTGTGAAAATTAACAGCATATCAAACTTGTATCACTGCAGCACTCGAAGAAGAAGAAGAAGAAGAAGAATTATACATAGCAGGGGAACACAAAGAACCAGCAGGGTATCAGCTACTGAAAGATGAGCAGAAACTGACAGCAGAGAGCTAGTGTACGTGGAGTCTGGGACCAGAAAGACTATCACTGACACCAGAGAAACAAAGTTTAGAAGAATCGCTGTTGTCGCTCCCCTGTTTTGGGCTGCTGTTGTTCTTTTTTTTTTCTTGCTCTGCTCTTCTTGGTGTTATCCTCTTTTTTTTTTGTCAGTGGAAGACAGGGGGATCACCCACCCTGAGCCGTCAGAGTCCATTATTGAAATTAAAAATTATGAATCACCGCACCGGACAGGAGCTGTCTGGGATGGTAGCACAGAGTCGCTGTCGGGTGGGGTGGGTATCAAGCTACCCCTGCGATTAGCACCTCTCCCTCTGTACGTCTTGGTTCTGTATCACAAAGGGGAACTTTCTGTCAGAGGGGGGTCTGTGGTGAGCTATAACTCATCTTTGTGACTTCTTACCATTAGCACTGCCACATCATAAAAACTTGCTTCATTTCAAAAGATTTAGTTTGAACATATATGTGATGTTCTTTGCCTGGAATCAGGCATGACATTTATCGTGCTGAAATGCATCTCAGTTCCCTGCCAGCATCATAAAGCCTACATGATATCCTATAGTCTGGTGCCAAAAACACATATTTGGATATTTATATCCTGAATACTGAAAAATGCATTATCTTCATGAAATGATAATAGTGGAGCGTAATTTACACTAAGAAGTAATAAAAGGTGCATGAGAATAGCAGACAACACTCAAATGATGAGGCCTTCATTCCATTTTCAATCACCATGGAAACAGAGAATGGGGAAGGGGGAAAGGGGGATGAGTACGTGCTGGGACGGAGCCAGGATGAAGAGGGCACCTATGGCGGAGCGTGATTGGGAGTAGAGCGCGCAGACGATACAGCTCACCTTAAAGGCATGCCATGCTATATCACTAGGATTGAAGCTTGAGGGCAGGATTTACTCCACTAAGCCCTCCCAAAATCCCTTGCCTTCCCCCTCTTTTTTTTCCCCCTTTGTACATGGTACAGCAGATTCCTCCACAGAAATTCCACGCCTTCAACATGATGAGTCAAGTGTGGCGTCAAAATTTTCTTTCTCAGGTGGTTTCTGAAATAACAGCATGAATAGTCCATTTTTCTTCTACAAGGTACATGTTTCATGCTTAATTTTTCTCTAGGGTATGTCACTAAGATCTCAAAGACTTAGTGGTTTCATCAAACTGTATGCATGCTTTGTGGCTCCATTATGTCAAAGAGTAAGGATGGGGGGGGGGGGGGGTTGCTGTAAAGGGGAGGCAAGATGGCTTAAAAAAGATACAGAGCTCTATTACAGCAATGCAAGAGGAGCCCCCTATTGATGTAGGAGAGCAATTCATATTGGTCATATGACTGTGTGACATTCATGTGATATCCCTAACACAGAAAATTTTATTTGTTTGTGTATACAAATATTTAATGATTGAGATGGGGGTAGATATGAGGTTTTTTTCCTCCACAAACTAATTTATGTGAAAGAATCCCCTCTCATTATACTGGAATATCATTGACAAATATTGGCAGGCAGATACATGAGATATGACATACACACACACACACACACACAACAATGAGGATTAGTTGTACTAGATCAGAAATGTGAAAGTTGTAGATTTTGTTCTTTTTCTTTTGCCTGATTCTTTCATAAATATATAGCAGTGGCACTTCTTTCTTTTTATATTAGCTCTTTCCATAATTCTTTTTGGTTGCTGTCCTATCTGTTTCTGCACTGTGCAGCAGCCCCTTTAAACAACAAAACATGCATGGGGGGATTGTCCTGTCATGTCTACTACTGAATGCTGAAGCACCTGATATTTCTGAAAAATAAAATGCTACTTACCACTTTTAGCAAAGTAATTATGGACAGGATCCAAAGGATGAGAAAAAAAAGTATTGTTAGATAATTAAGCAGGTTACGGCTGCCATTTTTCCCTCTGTTCTTTTTATCCGAGGCTGCGTGTGGTTGGTAATACTCCAATTTCTTTGCATTATGTAAAAGCTTTCAACCTTCTCTGATTTGAAGGGGAGGCAATAAGAGAATAAAGGATAATGGGCAAAAATGCCCTGGAAGTTTCCACATGGTTAGTGCTTTTAGCACACCTGCCAATCACTATAGGATGAAGGGAAAGACCACACAATTATCTTGTTTGCTTTGATGATATCTGTCAATCTAATTCGATACACTCCACTGAGTACACACAATAACAGAGTAAGGGGGGGGGGGAAGCTTTCAAATGTTACGAGCAATTATAGTTTGTTTTTTTGTATCGGAAGTTTTTAGCTTTGTTTTATTTATTCACCAAGGAAATGGACTTTAATCAGTTAAGCAACCCACTGAGCACTGACGTTCATAATAGCTCACGGAAGTAACAATCTAAAAATTTGGACAAGCTTCGCTAATTATCGTCAGATCATCATACAGTCACGCAAACTGTACTGAAATCTCTTATCTTACATGTTCTAAATCTGACACTTGTCAATTGATTAGTCCTTTCATTCAGACGCAAGTAATGATCTCATTTTCTTCATGCAAATAAACAAAAGGCAAACATTTGAAAAGGACTCTGCAGTGTCTCCTAGGTGATTTAAATAAGAAAATATCACAAGGTTTGAGAAATAACATCAGACACTGCACATATTTTGTCAAAGCAGGTAGCTCTAAAATGTTAAGTTTCACTTCTTCCAAGAGCATCAAAGTATGTCACTATGACTGAAAATCTGACAATAAAGAAATCAAGGCATTTAACTGCCTGGATATTGCTTTGCATGGCCAAAGTTTGAATGTACAGGGTGCCTACCGCTATATCAAGTAAAAAACAAACAAACAACAACTTTGTTTGCACTCTGAAAAAAAGTGCTACTGTCAATTTCCACATTTTATGAAGGCTGATCTTTAATTTAGAGTGGAGGAATTTTCTGGTGCAATAATGGAGAGTGACAATCAAATGCGTGCACTTTTCAATCAAGACCTTTTGAGAGGCCTTTATATGCAGGGAATGTTGACTCTGTTCACTGCTGTAGGCTGATAACGCTCCGTTTAACCTCAATGACATTTCAGAACGGTCAATGAATACAGTACACACCGTAGGAAATGGCAGAAAGCAATCCGCCTGAAGATCTTTTTTCACTTTTTTTTTTTATTTGTGCAATGTAGCACATTTTCCATCTCTCCTACTCAAGAGCTTTGAAGCAAATAATTTGACAGGATTGCAGAAACAAAACCAATAATCTATGATCTATGCAGTGTACCTAATGTTTTTAAAGTTTTATTCTCACTGTCCAGAATCTACAGAAAAGAACCGCCGATAGATCTGGTCAAAATCAGGGGCTTTATGTACATTATTCAATCATTACCAGACATATATCAAAATTATCATTATCAGTATTACTATTCTTATATTCAACACTAACATTACATTAACAGTTATTTGAAAATAATAACAAGACATATCAAATCATAGTGAAAGTGACACTACAATCACCTTAGAATAATAGTATTTTTTTGTCATATTTATCATATTCATTGTTACAATGTACATCATTATCATTATACTGATGTTCCCAAAGTGTACAATGTTATGAGCATGAAAGTGTCCTATTTTACATTACATTATTTTTTCAATGAATGTTGATGTTGCCAATTTGAGCTTGACTGAATGCCTCTTTGAATTCAAGATCTGACCTTTTCAAAATTTTCGCAAACTGCCCTGCATCACAGCAAAAAAGGTTCTCTCACTTTTCCTGCCTGACCCCTACCTCCTCTAAAATTTATGCAAATTGGCATCACATTATGAAACCAGCTGTCCATGTATTTCGAGATATAGGCCTCACTGGTTTCCCATCTTCTGCCTAGATCTTTGTCCCTCTCACATACAGTGCATTGTAGCCTTGCTTCAAGGCTTCAGGTTTGTTATTTCTATGCTGCAACGGTATATTCCATCTTTTAGAGGCGCAAGGGTCCTTCCTCAATAACATACTGTCTGTTTTGCTTTTTGTCTAATCAAAGCTCTCGTAAAAAAAAAAGATAATGATAAAGAAATTTACAAAGTATGATTACTTCATGAATACATCTGATAAAATATTGCTGAAGTCTGCAAAAGTTTTTTACTTTTTTTTTCCGATTCAAAATTATGCATGATTTTTAGCTATGGAAACAGAACTACATTAATCCCAAAATATGTATGCCCATTCTGGATAGAAATCAAAGGGATTTAACCTTAATTTGAGTAAATAGGGCACCAACAAAAACTACAGATGGCACCATCAATATATTCTTCCAATGGGAATAGACATTCACGGCAGCAAAAACTCCAATGATTAATAATGTGATACATAAACTGTAAATAGAATTGGGAACTGAAATATCAACTTTCAGTTTTTTTTTTGTCCTGAGAATGATTGTATTTGCTACTCAAAACATTTTAGAAATCAATGCTAAAAGCTTTAATCGAAGGAGGGGGATAATAAGATTCAGAAGCACATGTGCTGGGATGATTAAAAAAAAACCTAAACCTACAGACTTGATCTAAGGCCAGGACCCACAGCCTGACTGGGCAAAGTGAAATTGGCTGATATTTATAGTGGAAAACTCAATTTTGTTTCAATTGCTGCCCACTTACATCTAGAGTGCTAAATAAACATGGGCTGGCCATCTCAGCTTAAGCATTTTCTCTCTGTCCATTGCACACTCATTTCAAACATTCTTTATTTAATCATAAGAAGACTATCTCTTCTCTCACTTTTTGTTTAACCCCATTTCAAAGTTCTTTAGTTAGTTAGGGCGAGTCCACAAAAGAAAAAAAAAATATTAGGAATGGAAGGGGACATTTGCACAAAAGTGTACATAGAATAAGTGCTACTTCAGTTAGGTGGCTGGGCAACTGTCAATTTTGCCATCGATTCACTTCTATTTCTTTGCAAATCCACTTGAACGAGGGGGAGAAATATGAAAGGATTTCATGATAAGATTGAAGATTTTTTTATCAAAAAAGGGGGTATATGTTATCGAGTGTGTACTCGTGCTGGGAGTGAGTGGCATGGGCAAAAGTGTGGACTCCAGTTTTATACCACCTAGTGTAGTGGCAAGGTGTTCACCAGTGCTGGATAAGCATGCTCAGAAGAATGTAACAAAAAATGTAATATATCCATCCATCCATGCATCAATCCATTCATTCATTCATTCATTCATTCATTCATTCATTCATTCATCCATCCATCCATCCATCCATCCATCCATTCATTCATTCATTCGTTTGTTCCATTTCCAAAACAGAATATAAATTCTATTAATTTTTTTTTTCTCTCTCTCTTTCTGCTAAGGAGATACCAGTTTCCTTCTTGATATATATCAAAACTTAACTCCATAAAGCTGAATAAGTTTGTAGGCCTATCTAAATTCTGTTTATCATACCCTTTCATTTGTTACATACTCTAACACTTTACGGCAGAGGAGATAGGAATTTGTATACAGACCCCCAAAAGAGGGACCTTACAGAGACAGAGAAAGGGAGAGAGAAAGACAAATAAAGGGAGAAAGGGAGAGACAGATAGGAGAGATGGGGAATTAGATGGTAAGAAAAAACACAGACATTATGAACCATACACGTTGACATTTTGAACGTGAAATGTGGGCTTATTGTTGGTTTAGCCAGGCAGCAAGTTCCCAGATAATCGATAAATTAGGGACATTTTAGTGGCATTTGATGGATATGTCTGGCTCCCTGTCACATGAGTGCACTCATAAAAATTTGAGGGGCATTGTAGCCCTGGCTCCAATCTGCTTCAGGAATATTATTTTATTCTACCATATATTGACCACATCGTCCGGTAGACCACCCTCAGATTCCAATCTCACCCCTCTTATGCTATTTTAGGGGGATAAATATGAAAAATGTAACACACAACAATTTTGACTGGCACCTGTAAATCTCTTTTTTCCTCCGTCTGTCTTTTTTTTTTTTTTTTTTTTTTTTAAGCCATGTCTCCTCACTACATTTCAATACCTTTGTCTGTTACCACTAAATGTCAATTTGATTCACTTACGGGAGGCGGGGGCTAGCTAAGCTTTATTGACTGGTACAAACACTATCCACTATCATGAAGTCTGTTAATGTGCATGACGCTTTTGTACAAACACCTGTAAGTTAAAGCACTATCTCTTTGCAGGGATATTCCACCGTTCCGGACCATTTATTGTGCTGTTGAGATCAAATCTGACTCGGGTCTTTTTTTCTTTTTAACACATCAACCAAACACTTTCAGACACACATGGGGAGTATTTGTAAGATCTTGCGATGAATGCATTCCACCGATAAGGGAGCATTCAGATGCATCACTCGTTAACGTGACGGTTCTGTGGTGTCATTCCTTTTATTGTCATATCCCCTTCATTGCGGCATAGCGCATTGTCGTACTTACGTCTGCCGCTGAGGTGCTGCGTGCAATTAAAACCCAGACAAGAGCGATCATGAACATAAATGTGATATTAGATGATCATGTAGCTGGATGCTCAATCATTATGTACAAGATCTCACTCTTGGGCACAATATGGCATTCAGCTCTACAGCTTTGCACTCTGTCAAGAAGAGGAGGGTGTCTATGCATTCACTGCAACTTAGCCCCATATATAGTAATATTATGCACCGACATAAAGCCGTAAGACATTAAACATTATTTGAATACAATTTGAAAATAGTGCTAAAACTATCACTCTAATATATTAAGGTATACTGTAAAACGAGAAATGTTCACGTGCATTTTAATTTCGCGAATTTCGCGAGCGACAAGATTCACGAAATTAAAATGCACGCGAAAGTTCTTGTCTACACTATATACATTGAATGCCAGTGGCAGTTTGCGAAAATTTCATGCAGCAAAAAAAGGCCGTCGGCTCCAATTCGCGAAAAATTCATGCCGCGAATATATCATGTTTTACAGTAAATCCACTGGGTTCGATGGTTTGGTGCAGCATCTCCTTGTATTTTTTTTTTTTCGATATTCTTCGTGGTGGTATTTCATTAAGCAGAGTAAATGAAACATTTTAGGAAATTGAAAGTCATTCTTATTTAATAGGCACTCTTTCTTTTAGTAATTCCTTATGGTTTAATGCGAGGTATAAATATCAACAATTGTTCAAACACAAAGAATTAGACCAAAAAATCATATCAATATGACCTCTCTAAATATCAAAACACTCTCAAGTCTGAATTGATCGGTGTTCCCTAACAGCATGTATCATTCATCCCCAAACCCTCACTGCTATGTAAAATAAGTTTAAAAAAACTGGGTTACAACTTATGCTGGTTGTGTGCAGTGCTTAGCTGACACACTTTTCAGTCGCACATGACTTGTTCTACAGAAGCACGTAGCTCCAACGAAAACAATCGCTGAATAATATAAATATTGTCTTCTTCATAGTTGGTAGAAGAGAGAAGGAGAGATGGAGTAGAAAAAAAAAAGAGTTAGGCAATCATTGACTGCAGTCATTCACTGCAAAATGACCTGCCGTACTGGGCTCAGAGTTGAATGCAAACGTAAGCAGCATCGTCAGCGGAAGGCGCCTGTCCAAAACAAACACGACCGGAACCGTAATGGCCGCTCTGACATTCGGAATAGATGCAATGGGATTCCGGCAAAGTTCAAATGGAAAAATGCAAGTCGGTTGTCTAAATAAACATCGAAGGCTCGATCAGCTCTGACTTTGCGGGACAGAGCGAATCTGGCAGTCAAAATTTTGTGCATCATGATATACATATGTTATCTTTGAGTGAACAGTCGTAGCTTTGCTTACTAGTATCAAGCGTCCCCTGTTGAAACTCACAGTTCCTTGCTATGGTACTACTTATTGGCAGGTGCATTATTTCACGGTCACAATATGAAAGAAGAAATTCATGTAAATAAGGGCTGCAGATCATAGTACTGAAAATCAATGGAAGATAGTAATTCCCAGTGGCTATTCCAGTGTGCTGAATCTGCATTCTGCACTAGGCCTATACTGTTATCTCTGTGTCTATAGGCCTGAATCATTCTATCCATCTACTTTTATGTTTACATATTGTGAGCTAATCAATAAACTAATTCATTTGTTGATTTCTTGCATTATCCATTTATCAAATTTTCCACCAACATGATTATCTGGCTGACATCCTTTCCTTACCAACCCATTACAACTTTTTCTATCACACTCTGTACTCTGTACAAGTGCAAACCTGTAAAAAAAAAAAAAAATCCCAAACAGCTGACAATAAATTCCTCACATACGGTAATCACACTCAGACACACATGCACACACATACACACACACACAAATCATTCCCTTAGAAAATATTTGCCTTTCTATCTAATTCTTCTGATGGATAATGTATGTCAGGAGAAGACGTGCCACGACGTCGCTGATCATTGATTTCTACATTATGAATGACGACACTGCGACACTATATTTGGCATACGAGATTTCCAGTGCAGTACAGAATCGTTTAAAAGACGGCATCTGTCGGCACAGATTATGGAAAGTCAGACTTCATGCTTCAAGAAATCTTGATCAAATTAGGAGTGACTTTCAAGTTCAAGAACTACACCACTCAAAGTTCAAGTTTGATGCAAAATGAGATGATATTGCTCGAGGTGTAAATTATCCTCAATATCTCTCACCGGTCGTCTGCAGATTCGATGTTTCCTTGCATGTTGGAGAAGAGAATCTGGTCTTTGGCTTTGGTATCTGTGCTTGCACTTGGATCGAAATGCAAACTACATAACATGTGCTGTTTTTCAATGAAACATTTTCCTCTCAACAATGTCCGATAAAAAGAAAAATAACATGGAATATTGATATACCAAAATGTTGGAATTCTTACAAAAGAAAAGACAAAATAAACAAGCGACCAATATATATCCAACTGTGTTACTAAAGCCTTTTAGTGCACGGCTTCCATCGCTATATTTACTCAATTGTTATCTTGCAAAGTAGGTCCATGCATTGTTTCTCTTTAATATTACAGTTGTATATATTCATTTGCATACAGTATATTTGTGTATATTATATCTTATACTATACCTTATGACTTGGTACTTTTTACAAATTCTTATCACTTGTCATTTGTCAAATATGTATTTTGTATTCTTTATCACCTTTTGTTGGATGGAATAAAGTGATCGAACTGAATTGAACTGAACTTGACTAAATTGAATTGAAACTTCCTACACTTTGCATCATTAATTTCTTTCACTTTTGCTTCCATGGAAGGCAATGTCACCCTCAAGAAAAACAAACAAACAAATTGAATACAGAAATAGAAAAGTTATAGCCGATTGTTTGACTATCCATCGTCACTGAATTTTAAGGCTTCCGTTCACTAATGTGGATAATCAACACGCCATTTCTAAGCCACTTTAAACATCAAAGGGATGCACGCCATGCCGTTAGGAGGGGTAAAATGCACACTCTTCTTCATTCCCCTTCACCCCTTCGGGGGCTCTCGCTAGAATTTAAGTCCTTCTCGCTGAGGTGGCCTCTGGCCCACATGGCTACTAGTGGTGAGAAGATAAACATGAATCATTTAGTATCCTATTATCCTTGAGTGACCAGCAATGAATGCTTTATTTGGATGTCCAGGCATTTCCAATAATATTTACACACACTGAAAAATATGAACATTATGCATACATGCATATTGCTTGCGGCTTTTAGTAGATCAATGAAGGGTGGTAATCTTCCATTGTATGACATTTCTACTTGAACTGGGTTCAGGCATTGAATTAATTCATAAATCATTAAAGCACCCTAACAGGACACTGCCTCTTGGTTGTGCAAAATAAATAACCTCTTGAATTTTTGTCTTTTCACCCTTTTACTGATGGTTATAGCCTCCTGATTTCACATGCACCGTTGCAGGTTTTTTTTTTTTTTTTTTAAAGACAGAAACAATAGTTGCATTCACATTGGAATTATTGTTGCATTAAATATTGGGTAATTTGTTGTCACTTTTCTAATTGGCGAAATACCAAGGTAATGGGGCCTAGATACTGCACTATATTTCAGTTGGTGCAGTTTTTATTTACAGAATACCATGGCATTTCTGGCCCAAAGTAAGCATGGCATGTATGCATATCTCTCCTACAGGGAGAAGACAAGAAGTATGTCGGGTCACGCGAGAACTGCACTGCTGTACAGCAAGTGGTATTTCGAGACACAATTCACACTCAAATCTTGCATGCATACTTCATGCCAAACTTGAATTGCCACCTTAAATTCTCCAGTATTTTGTTGTGTATTCCATGGCGTCTTTCGCTGTGGCAAGAAAATAAACATTAATGATTCAGTATCCCATTAAACTTGAGTGCCCAGCTATGAATGCTGGTAGTTCAGACACAACGAAATACCATGGTGAAATGACGTGGTATTCAAATATGGCAGTATTTCACCGTAAGTGTGAATGGGGCCCAGTGCTATTAAATGTTATGACTCTTTACTACAATCACTGATGCTTGTACAACAAATTACCATGGTGAAATAATGTGGTATTCAAATATTGCAGTATTTCACCATAAGTGTGAATGGGGTCCAACACTAATGTTATCACTCTTGAACCACAATCCACAATGCTTGTACAACATGAATGATGAGCTTAGCTAATACACAAACATAAGAAGGAATATGAGAAGAGTGGGAGAGGGTAAGAGAGAGGGAGGGAGAACGAGAGAAGGGGGAAGAAAGTTTGAGTCAAACTGGAGCAGAATGTCATTTGGTGACCACCAGGGAGAACTAGAGATCTGGCCTAAAGGTTAATGGTGAAATAAAAATGGTCTATGCCAGGTCCCCGAGATCGTAAAGTGAGATTGCTTGTGCCTATCAAATAGATATTTTTTATTTTGATTGACTTTATTGCGTCAAACCAGGGGGAGGAAGATGAAAAACTGTTGCTGTTGGTCATCTCACAGGCATGAGTGGGGTACGGAATCGCGCAAATCGGTGGGGAATAAGCCTGGCTTTCTCAAAGTTTTCACTGAAAAAAAAAAATATATATATTTGTCATAATTTCTCAAGTTTCTGTACACATAAAGTGACACATTGCTCAAGGCACCTGATTTGGTGGATCATCTTTGACAATATTATGTTCAGACGCAATACTCCCGATGAAGAAAATAACCCCCATGAATTCCTACTTTGGATGATCCAGCATCAAAATGGCATGGGGGAGGGGGGGGGGGGGGAAGGAGGAGGATACATAGAGAGAAAAAGAGAGAAATAGATGAAAAAAAAAAATAGAGGGAGTGAAGAGTGAAGGGAAAGATGATGCCAGAATATGGGATGAGGGGAAGAATTAGCAGTGATGCCCAGCAGCAAAATTGTCAGCCCTGCGGTCAAGGGCAGCATCATCAAGAGAGAAGGCTCCGTCCCCAGATGAGGCAAAGACATCTAAAAATCCTGCTGGATGCTCTCTGTCTTTGGTGCCCTCAACTCTTCTTGGAAAATGCATCACGAAACAGACCAAACGGTAGATATGTTTCATATGGTGTTCAGATGACATACTTACAAGCTCAGTGATCATATTTTGGCGGTGAAGCACTGCAAACAAAAACTAACCCTTTCCTCCATATATATATATATATATATATATATATGTTTGAGAGAGTAAATGTTTAAATTGATGAAATTCTTGCACCGAGCTGTTTTTATTGCCACTGATTGACAAATTATGCTACATTGATGTAAACAAGCACTACATTGATCAGTGTTTTAGTAGTAGCCATGACAAAAGAAATCACGGGCAGGCATACTTCAGCAGGATTTGAACCTCTGACCCTTCGGTTACCATCAGACAGGCGTCTTATCCACTAGACCACTGAGTTTCTGCCAGACAGCCAGTACTGGTTCTAATCCTTATGGCATACTGATGAAATACTTGCTGTCAAGTTGTATCTATTGCAACTGATGACAAATTGACACTAATAAGAGTGAATGTTCGTGTGCATGTGCGTGTGTTTGTGTGTGTATGTAAATTTCCCTCAAGACCATGACCAGCCACTCTGCAGGGATTCATTCACGTCTCATAAATAGCTCCACATGTACATTCACACTTGTAACTTCACTATATGAACATTTACGATTTTGGACAAGTGACAGACATTGACAGAGTGGAGGAGAGGGTGACATTGACAAGTGAGTTGGAAAAGAAAAAAAAATAGGGAGGGCAAACAAAGGTACCAAGAAATGTGAAACAGAAAACACAATAAATATTAAAGTAGAATAATTCAGATAATGTCTTGGGGTATCAAGTTTCTTGAACTGAAGGATAGAAAGAGAAAAAGGGACAGAATGAGATGGAGAAAGGGGGAAGGGGTGAGGGAGAAAGATGGAAGGAGGGGGTGAGGAACTGAAGGAGGTAGAGATTAGAAGGCAAAGGGGAGGGTGAATGACCTCCGCAGGTCCAGTCGGCATCCCCCCCCCCCCCCCCCCCGACTCCCATCTTTCTAATTCATATCTTCCTACTCCTTAGCAGCTTTACATGATGAATGTCCACCCTCACTAAAGCTCCCTGACAGGGGCATTATACAATCTGTCAAAGCAGAAGAAAGAATATTGAAAGACTGTTGGGAGAAAAGACAGGAGAGATGGAAGAAAGACGCAGGAAATCTGGGAGACAAAAACCAGCGGCCAGATGGAAAGATTTTGAGGATTAAGGCGTAAAAAGCTGAAAAGGTAGAGAGAAGGAGAGCCAGAGATGAGAACAAAGGAGAACCAGAAAGATAAAGTAAGAGAAGAGGAGGAGGAGGAGGCAGAAATATGGAAAGGGGGTAAAAAGAGGATCCAGTCACAACTGAAGAACAAAGGGAAGATAAATAGAAAGATGACTAAGACATAGAGAAGGTGGTCGTGATGATATTGAAGAATATGAAGAAAATAATGATGAAGAGGAAGAACATGGTGATGATTATGCTGGATGACAAATCAGACATAAAAGGGAGGAAACTAAAAATCTGAAAAAAAAAAAAACTCCGATAAAATCTGAGGTCGGAAGAGGCAGTGCAGTGAGTGACCAAGATTGCAGCTGAGATCTGCCCCGACTCTCCCCCCTGCCACTGCAAGTAACCCTTCTCCGTTTATGCCCCTATGCAATCACAGAGGTAGGGGAAAAATGAATAGAAGTGATGGATACTCCTCAACCAGTCCTATGGACAGGTTATTACAGGCAGGGTTGCAAGTGATGGATCACCAACATCGTAGCCTAACACTATGAAGTGTTGGTAAGCAGCCATGCTGAATTTACTTTATACCACATGCAGAATGGTGCCCCGTTTCATCTGGCCCTAGCAACGTGCACTTGTGTCAAGGGATAGATGAAAAGGGGGGGGGGGGTGGTGTCTGAATGCCAGCTGAAGTTGACCCATAGATGCATGAATGGAGTGGGAGTCTCACATGGAATGGATGAGGCTGCCAAACAGACTTGACATCCCTGCTGGTGTATCACCACAGGAGACAAGCTGTGGACCAGGAACGCATCTTTATTCAATGACCCACCCAAGGGCATATAATGCTTCGATTACTCATTGCCAGATAGACTGCGTGATGATGATGACATATTACCAGAGAAATCAGAGAACATATGTATTGAAGGTTTCATAGCTGCTCTACACAACTCATTTCTTGAGATGCTACTTTCATAGCGCATTCTGCCTAACCATAAATGTTAACACTGACTCAACAACCTCCCTTTTCTTTTTGCCTGCCACATGATTGAGGAAGTTGATCAAACTTCAGAAAATCTTGGAAATAATTCCCTCCTCCTACCTCCAAAAATAACAGAAGCCATTATGAACTATTATAAACCAGGGTAGTATCGATAGCATCAATTTTTGGCTAATAGGTATCCTTACTTCATGCCATATTGGGCAAATCCATAATTTTAAAATTTTTATTCTTTGGCATCACATTTTATAGTTTCTTAGTGCAATTAAAAGACAGTTTTATGAATCTTAGTGTCCTTGTATCTGTAACTATTTACAACAAGATTTCTTTTATTTCCCCCTCCTCCTTGTCATCATCAATGTCAATATCATCATCATCATCATCATCATCACAGTCAAAAGAAAGAGAAGCAGCGGCATCACCATCGTCGTCTCCTTTATTGTTGTCATATTGGTCATAAAAGACACATCAATTATTTCACAATGGCATAATAGCCTTTGTAGATGAATATCATTGCCCTACAGAGAATGGAACAAAGTGATTGATGGACTGATATGAAGAAAAAAGAAGAGAAACAGGGGAAATTGAAAGAGAAAGAGAGAACTGAAAGACAGAGAAAGAGAAGGGAAGAGAGTTAGAAGCAAGAAATGCAAAGGTGTCTCCGTCACACATACCCAAAGTCATATAAAATTTCTCCCGAGAACACAAATCGCCTGTAGGCACGAACAGATACACGCACATCACAATAATGGAGGGGAAAAAGCACAGACAGAAATCGTTTGAGACTGTTTCAATTTCACACTCTCCCTTTGGCTGCAAAATAATGGCGAGGGAATTTCAGGGAGGGAGAAGCCTTTGTTGTTGTTGCTGCTGTTCTTTTTTTCCTTAAAAGAGAAAGAAAACTAATAACGTAAGACAATAATGAAGAGGAGGCAATGACTTTCTTAGGGAAATGGTTGTGGGGGGGGGGGGGACTTCCAATTCTTGCGTTATGGACTAGCGTCCACTCACAGAGGCCTGAGACAGGATCAATAGGGCTATGGTCACAAGCAGCCGGTCACAAGAGGCATGGTCTCGCTGGAAAATGATCTGGACAATATCGCCATGTTTGAAGATTTTCATTCACACAGGCAACAAAATATTGTGAAGTTACACAAGAAATTGCCACTGTTTGAATAGGCATGTAAAATTGGCTATGCAGGCCGTGTGTAAGCAATATGCAACCATGATATAAAAAAGGCATGGGTGGTTTGCTGCACATTTATCATGTGGCCACAGGGAGGAATCCAGAATGGGAGGTAGTGAAGTCATGTAATGAATATTTTGATTTTTTTCTTCTGCAGTGAGCATTCTTATTGAAAAATGTTGCAGCAAAAAAAAAAAAAAAAAAAAAAAAAAAAGTCTGACAAATTGCTGTCTGGACGCTAGCTTTTTGGAAGTGTTTTGAGTGGCTCTTGGCACAGTTGCCCAGTGATCTTCACCCGAATGTTTACATGTTTCTAATGTTTCACTTTTAGAAAACGCTCCAAGTTTCTATACTTCCAGAAAGATTTTTTTTTCTTATTTGTCCTCCTTCTGGTTATTTTCTTCATCAGATCCCGCAAAACGATGTAAGGAGACTGGATGTTCCCTGGCTACATCATTGCAATCAATGGCTGGCCTAAATCCTCCTCCTTCACCCCGGAGTCAGATCCCTTTCCTACCTCACTGCATTAACCCTTTGTGTGCTTAGAGTATAGATTGCCACAGAAGACCCAATACCACTGTATACCACTGTCCAAAGTCCCTGGCACCAGTAGGGTTAAAAAGCTCCATTTCAAAGCAGAGATCACTATACGCAGCTGCCAAGAGTGATAATCAATGAATATGATACCACAACATGCAAACCAAATCAAACAAGAGAAAACATATACTGGATGAAAGAATGAAATACAAAAGCTGTGAGTCTACAGCAAAGGAAAGGATCCAAAAGAATGCTGATGAATTATAGAAGTTAGGGACAAATGCTCATACATTGAGAGCATGTATCTTGAAGAGCATACCATTTACATTTTACAAACTTGAAAGTATTAAACTCTTCTCACAAACTGAGGAAATTGCTTGTGCTAAATATGCTAAGTCAAATTTAAAAAGAAGAAAAAAGATGTTCAAACCAAAGCCACAATTTTCTGCTAAGGACAAAGATAATCTCAAACTTGGCATAACCACACTGGTTGGTAACTCTGCATTCAGATGTAACACCATGCAATGTACATAAACAAGCAAAGGTGTTCTGACAACCAAAACATTTGATACTGAAAGGAGAAAGGTCATGCTACTTATCACCAACATCTAAACCACAGCATCTGATTATGGGATGATTACAAAAATAAATCATTTGAGGGAAATAGCACATGTCAATATCTCCAGGCTGATAATCTGTTTGCACTTTTGTGACAGCTCATCTCTCGGTCTTCCGAGCCATTTCGCTGTCATCCAAACACTCTCAATCCTTGAAAAACTTGGCACATGGTCCGCTGCTATTCATGGTATCTTAAGAAATTTGTGACAGTAATCCCATCTATCAACAGTGTATTCAACACTGTCACATAGGTGAGAGTGAGACACGCTAAAGAATAATTTTGAACCTGTATTGCTTCAGATAATCTCTTATTCTTCCACACCAAAGCAACAACTATTACTCTACTTTAATATCATGAGATCATTTAGAATAAAAGTCACATCAGGACAAAATTACCACAAAAATAAACTTGGAACACCGTACAGATTCTATACCAGCAATTCCCCCAAAGAACGAAATGTACAAGACATACATGTATATGACTATGATGAGGAGACTCTCACTAAACTACATCAGGAACTTCTGCTAACACTGACATCATCTTGAGCACATCCCCTTTAACATAACGATATGACCCCCCCCCTTTTTTTTTTAACAAATCCAAGATGGAGCATAGGCATATCGTCCAGGAAATCTTCATTCATCTTCATTCACGTTCAGAATGGCTGGAAACCTTTCCCTTCCTTTTTCTTTTGAGGCAGCAGCTTGCCAACATTCCGCTGCGCTTAGGGTTTTTCCTCTTTTTCACTCCTCCTTCCCATATCTCCTACTGACAGACAAAACATTTAGGGATCATTGTCTCTCTCGTCAGATGCAATTGCTTTCAGGTGCCTGCAAGCTTTTTTCATCTTTATTTTTCACAAATCTTTCCTCAATTTTCTCACTCTGCTCTCCATTGTCCCTTTCTTGTCAACGTGAATGTTACCAGTCTTGACACAATGATGGTCTTTAAGTGATGTTGAAATATGTAACTCCTTTTTTTAAATGCAATGCATGCAACCTACACCATCTTAGATGTTACACCTTCACTGAAAAAGGACCTTGGAAAGACTACTTTCAAGATTCAGGGAAAGTCGAGATCTTCTCTTGCAATAAACTTGTTGAGACTCTTGTTTCCTTTTTTCTGATGTCAAAAGTTTCAAAAAGGCACAATTTCATCTGCAAATTGAGGATGTGCAAATTAAGTGACAGAATTTACAGAGTTCAACATTTGTGGTAACACGAATTTGTTTAATGTCATCTACAATTTCTGAAAGCAGAGACTTATTCATAATCAACACTTTTGCACAGTGATACATTAAATCTAACTCCAGTTTCTTATTTGGTTGTATAGTTGAAATATAATTAGATTAAATACAAATGATGATATGGAGCAGCTTTACAACTTCATGACACCGCATAAAATCTTAAGCTATGGAATAGTCAGCTTAAAGACATGCAACATTTATTTTCATCATTATTCTTTCCCATGAAATCTTGAAAGACAACTCATAAAACTGTCAAACTTGACTTAGAAAAAAAAAATCTCACTAATCTTATCCAATAATAAGTTGATTACGGCATCAAAATGGATTAATGTGAACTTTATCACCGTAATGTAAGTGCGCCATGGGGGGAAAAATCATACAAACTTATTTTTCAAATTGACTTTGACATTCATATCAATTTCAATTCTGGCATCACCGGGAGATCCTGCCGTTTCTCTGTGAGTGCATTAGGGAGTTGAGTCACCAGCTGGTCTCCAGCATACCAATGTTACCCACCACCATGAAGGAATCATCACGCAACATTTCTCCTAGAGTGACAGCAGCTGTAACCCCTGGCAACTCACAATTTCGACCAATCTTTTACATACACGTAGAAAGACCAAAAAAGTAAGGAGTGAAAAAAAAAATGACATATGAGTTCTGTCATCTTAAGTGCATCAATCATCCATTATCGCACATTTTTCTCACACTTACAAGTGGGCTCTGCCAGACTGCATCCCGCTGTCAAGGAAACCAGGTAGCTGTGGCATCAAGGGGTGGGACAGGCGGCGAGAGGTGGAGGAGGACAGAGAGAAGTGAGGCATCACTGTATCTCAAGCTGGGCACGGACCACAAACACAAAACTGTTGAAATCAGTTGAGGGCAACCCACACAACAAGAAAAACTATGGAGGGAAAATGTGTTTCACAAGAAACATCTCTAACTGATGAAAAGCCGTTTATCCTCCTAAGCTCTGAGATGACATCTGTATCCTACATCCTTGTTGGAGTACCGCTGAAAATACTCGTTACATTGCTTCTTGTCATAAAAACAAATGGCATAAAGAATGCCACAGACAAATGGATGTGCTCCTTGAGGCCTTCACCCTTGAACTCTGAACTGTCTATAAATTGTTCAGAATATGGCACTAAAAATGCTGTTACAGCGCATAAGAAAACGGAAGCTGCTTGCTTTTAGACCCGAGAAGTTGTGAGAGAAATGGAGCAGCTGGGAAAGGAGGAGCAAAGGCAGCAAGCCAGGGATCTCGCTAGGTGCTCGAGCGAGTTGACGGGTCCGTGGATTGGTTTTGACATCATCCAAGTAGATACACGGCCTGGGTAAATAAATAGGTGCGCGAGGTGCCTGCGAGGCATGCCTTGACATTGGGCTGTGTCCACACTCGCAGTAACACTCTCTGCATTCTCGTGATGCTATAGAAAAAATGCAGTCCTGTTGAGTTGGGAGTTAGTTACTGACAAGTTATGTGAGAAGCAACTCTTGAGTGATCAACTGAGAGGGGAAAAGGTACAACATGTAGGAAGGAATCATGTAAAACTGCCTGAATTCCCAGAGCCAAATGTCTACAAAATTCACATGCAGCAATATACACATATGAATTCTAGTGGGACAAGATCAATATGTTAAACAGCCATACCTCAGGCTTTCTTGGCAAAGTCAACGGCATCAGTCACAATTTTGGTGTAAGCCAGCCATTCATAGAGCTTCAATCCAGACGCTCATAGGTACACATTATTCTATGAGCTGAAACACAATTCAATCTTTCAATGGACATGAAGTAAACCACATTCAGATATTCAGAAGTCTCGCTTGGATAGAGTCAAATGCACATGTATGTTCAAGTCTTTCTGATACCGAAGTTACTGCAGAGTGTGAACTAACCCCTCATTCAAGCTTCTTTTCCCCTCCCCCCATCCTACGCAAGCGAGTGCTTTGGTGAAGAAGCCACATGCGTTCATCATCAGATGTTGCTAGGACATGTCAGGAGAAGTATTTACAGAGCTAGAACTTCACTGGCAAACACTCGAAAAAAGTCCTCAATATAGAGTTTGTGATTGAAGGGCATATTTTTGTCTTCTTCTTTTAGCACAAAGTTTGCATTTTCAATACAACTGCAGACAAAGATCTATCGGAGAGCAGCAGATATCTGCTCCCCCCCCCCCCCAGTTATTTTCTCTTTTAGTGAGGGAAGAATGTCTATGGTGGTTACAAGGTTTTGAAAGACAAGTATTCGTTGATGACTCTGGAAGGAAATGCGAAATTATGCCAATGCATTATATCTATCATCCTTAACGTTGGACAGGGGGAAAAAACCCTTTTGTCTGTCCAAATCATCTCTTGGTGTCTTAAGAAATGCCATCCCTAGAAGGGCACGATATGATTCTCCTCATAGATATTTCCTGCTGGTGAAAAGCAAATACTTTAAGTCTGACTTGTTTATCTGTCTCCCCAGACATCTGCGGTTGTCTTCCTGATCGTCTTCAGAATTGCAAAAGCAGAACCCATCTTATCCTTCCTTACCACCATTTTTGTGGGCAAACAAATCTTTCTTCCTCTTTCAGGTAGAGACACCACAAAGTAGGAAATTGACAATTGCAAACTCTGGAAACTCATTACCATATCCTCACGAGGATTAATACTCAGTTTTTCATTGAACAACAACTCTTGACAAAATGTACTAGGGGAAAAAAGTTCTTGAAATGTGATAAGACAGAGTGATGAAATTCTGTTCCACCATCTGGGTTCCCTTGATCATGCCTCACATGCAAAGAATGTGCTATGTATGGGGGAGGGGGCTTAAATCCTTGAAATGTTGCTATGGTTTGTTTTAGCATCATTACCTTTTCCTTTCTCTTCAACCAAAACAAGTTTTTTGCTTATTTAGGATGTATAAAAGATAAGGATTAAGGTAAACTCTTCCGTCACAAATTGAAAGTCATTGGATAACAGCCAGAAATGTGCTCTTTCCACAGATTGGCATCACTTCATTACAGGCTGAGAAATTATGCCCTTTTGGCACTCACATGACAAAGCCCTGGGATGATGCTTGATTCTATTGATGCCATGATTCTACTGTTTCTGTAATTGATGGGCAGCAGGATTTGACCAAATATGGCAGTGTATGGCTAGTTAAGAAAATCCTTTCTCTCTCCTACAGTATGAAATATAGACCCCTTTGGAAAGATCCTCCCAGAAACACAAAAATAATTTGAACTTCAACGTGGACCTCTCATCAAACTAATTGAATAACCATGGCTGCATTACCCCCAAAGACCATATGTGATGTGTCTTATCACTTATAAGTGACCATTCAGCATTCTCTGGTTTTGACATTCCACTGCTGGGTAAGACTTTTGCCTTGATCTCAAAAGAAGTACCAGACTCAGATGTATGCATTCAAAAGAAATTTGAAGCACTGGTAATCTTTACCAGAAATGAGGCTTTATATTACTGCTGCTTAAAATAGTTTATCTCACTGAATATCATGACGCATGATTCATTCCTGTAACTCAGAATTCTGCCAATATTCAAGTTAAAAATGTTTGAATATGATATTCCATGCAGATCTAAATCTACTGCATTATCAATCATTCAGAGCAGATATTCAGAAAGTTTCTCTCTCTATCTCTAGATAGAAATAAAGAATATCTATTAAAAAAAAAACCCCACAAACTTTGTCATAGCTGCCCTGCAAATGTAATCGAGGCCAAGGAAAAAGTTAAGTATTTCTTCAACTGGTGGACAAAGAGGGGCTATTTTGGTTTAGCGGATAAAAAATTGCTAGTAGATTTGTCACGCAGGCACGGATGAAGTCACTGACTCCAAGCCACAGCCTGGCAAAGCTATCAGTGGATGTTGCTCCATAAGAGAGAAATAGAGATGGAGAAAAGATAATATGAGAGGAGAGGGTGTTGAGACGATCCCCGTCTTCCCCCTTCCACTCCGTCTCCCACAATGCATCGGGACAAGTCCCTGTCGATAACCACATCCAAGGAAAGGCAGATGTCGAGCATTTATTCCAATCAAGGGAGATATTGCAGGGATGATTTCTCACTTATGACAATGCTTAACCACTAACCTTGAATTTCCAAAGTTGAGGTCTATGACAGCATCATTACCACAGACTCCATTTCATTAAGTTAATAACAGGAAGTCTGCCCCTGCATTAAATGAATTTCATAGATTCTTTCCCCCTCCAAACCACATCCCACACCATAGACACAGACAGACAGACAGAAAGAGAGACAAAAACACACACACACACACACACAAACATATACAACTCATTTCAGACTCTGCCTTTCTTGTTATTTGAAAAGTTTTTCTAAAGTATTTTTGTGTGTGTTTTTTGACGCTGTCATGCCAGTATAGACAAGTTAGGTATTGGTAGTTTACTTTGACTTAGTTGAGCTTGGTTTAGCTCTGTTTATGCCAGCTTGGCTTATTTTAGGTGAGTTTACTTCAGTTTGCATGAGTAATGACAACTCTAGTTTACTTCTGCAGTTTGTAGCCTGCAATGATTATATGTCATGTCACTATTACCCTTTCCTAACTTCCAAGTAAGAATGAGTTTCAGTAAAATATGATACAATAAATGGCAGCAAAATCCTCTTCTCCCAAATGAGCACCCATGCATTGTGATATTGGACAAATCACAACCTCATTCATATTGAAAAAAGAAAGTTATTCACTTTAACAAAAATGCCATGTAAAGGAGTCACCTCTCTGCCTGAACTGAAAAAAGTAGCAACTTCCAGTGCTTAACAGCACATTGGGCAAGCATTTGTCTTAATTCCTTCCCTAATAAAAACAGTCCAACAAAGGAACAAGCATCTTTAATAGAAATTCTCTGTCTGTGACAATGAAACACAAGTGGTTCTGCACTGGACTTCTGTCTGAACAACTCATTCTGGTATTTGCAAAGCTCATAATTCAACCTTTTATTGACAAACTCCAGCAATAGCATTGTCAAACACACATATGCAAGCTCAAAGCATACCTTCTGTCTACATTCTTTGACTTGAACAAAAGTGTCACAAAAATAATTTTACAGCCTCAAGTAACTTTTAGGAGAGAAAATGTGATCCCAATCAAGGAGTTAAGCACATGCTGCTCGCTTTCGCTAAATAGATTGCATTCCACAAGTCCTGATTACCGATACTGATGCCGGCTTAAGATTCCCATATTTTGTCTCCTCTGCCGCGATTAATGCAGCATATTTAGTTTAATATCATACATCAAAAATATGGGGACTCCGCTTGTACGTGACATCGGATCATGGCGAATTATCGGAATTAAAGTGAAACATCCTCTGGCTACTAAGTCATACGCTGATAACGTTAATGACACTTGTCACGTTGCCAGAGGGATCTTGCGCTTAACTGTGATATGCTCGGAAACCAGCGAGGGTGATTTCTCAAACTTGCATGATGATTCTGATCAGTGATTCCAGTATTTGAGATAGCCTTTTAGATTGCCACAGTAGCAATGAGTCAGGGAGGCCTGACGTATTACTGACACCCCCAAATTTTGGCTTCAACCACAGGATTACGCAAATCACATCATACTCGGCACAACCACAAATTTAGAGTTCTGATGAAAAAAATTAATTTTTTTTCCACACTGTTATGTCTGCTAAAATAAACTCTTGATCATGCAAGTTTAACCTCTCATTCAACTTTATCTCATTTTCAGGCAGAATATAAAATCGAACAGTTGGGATTGAAGAACCAGTATTATATGTTTATGCAGCCAGTGTTTAACAGTTGAAATTATGTGTGAGACAACTCTTAATTCTTGACTGAACAAAACTATCATGTTCTGCATGAAATGGATGGACTGATTAAAAAGCAATGCTTGGATACAAGCATTTTTTGCTATTTTTTTTTTTGTCTGGTGTCCCTTTCCTACAGTGCTTTTGTATTTGTTTGATGGCCAGTCAGAAAACCACATGCAGCTTGGTTGACTTTCAGACGATGTCACTAAAATGATACAGATTATGGATGAACACCTAAAATTCAGTGAAGCCAAGAGCTGAAAACAACTTCTGACCACAATATTGGCTAAATGTGACTTGAGAGTTGTGTTTTGGAAAAGCTTGCTTTCAGACTTACCGGTACAAGAAATAACTCTTAATTAGCACGAAACATACTCAAAATATCGACACATCAAGTTCTTTTGATAAAATCTGAAAGGGTTCCAAGCTAATAGGAATCAAGCATCAAAAGACTTGAATCTGACTGGTCATTTATGCTCTGGTGCACTTTTTCCTTTCTTTCTGTAAAAGAAAATACATTGACAGATGTGAAATCGAAGGTTCAACAATATCTGGTATCAAGATACATGTGCTCTTAGTCATTCAGCAAACAGAGAAAGAAAAAGAAAAAAAGAAAAAAAGAAAGCAAGAAATAATGAGGACAGAGAGATAGATAGATATAGATGGAGAGAAGATGAATCTCATAATTTCTGACTCAATGCATATATGATTTGATGGACACATAAATCACCACAGCATTCGCATGTCCTCAGACAATACCCATCAGATATTTGCCCAACATTTTCAACACTTTTGATGTCCCAGTCTTGCGGTGTAGCCTTACTAATCCCGGGACGTTTTTTCCGTTCATCAAAAGTCAGATTAACCCTACCGATGATGATGGGGTCCTCTCGAGGGGCCCAATGCCATTGAGGGAGAGGATGGATATTTGAGCCACCGCAGCGCTAATTCATTGGGTACGATTCCAGTGCAGTGAATGACTGCATTGCACAATGTGCACCGGTATCAGGTGTCGGATGGAATGCGAGTAAAACTCACTGCTTGAAGATGATTTGTGTTCCGCGAACTCGAGACGAACTCGTACTGGAGACGTACCTTTTCCTGGCATTTTTTTTTTTTTTGTTCTCTTTCTGTCGTTTCCTCGTATTTCGTTTCCATGAATAGTTCCCGCAATTTCGACATGGGCATGCATCTTTTTGTCTGCACTTCTGGGAAAATATTAGCAGCATTACAACAGTTGGTATTTTGCAGTTGCTTATTTTTCCCTTTCTATCACCTTCACATATCACCTGTCGACAAGATGTCATATGTTTAATAGTGACATAAATGCAAAGAGACAATCTTTTCTTTTTAATTTCATCTCAGCAAAAGGAAATTGTGTAAAAAGTCATGTGTAGGTCTATGTGAGTCCATGGTATCATTACTTCATCTAATTTGCATAAATACATGTATAGGAAACTTTAAAAAGTGCATGATTTTCACATTTTTGGGGGGTGTGATTTGATGAAACCCCTACAATTCTTTTGGTTTAATTTGCATGGAGTATGTAATTGCACTTTAAACTACAAAAAAAAAAGAAGAAGAAAAGATACGCTCTGGATACAAATACGAGAGCAGGAACTTTAAACAATGCATAGCTGTATTGCTGATTGTGAAGTAACAAGCTTTCTCTCCATCAGCCTAGATACAAGTTAGCTGTAACATATTCTTGATTCAGTGACCTCTTGCAGCCATTAACACTCATATTGTTGACAAGATGCCTTTATCAAAGAATATTTATTGACATTCATTTCTGCTGCTAACAGACAGGGGCTGCAGTCGTTTGGGAGGGAGAATTATAGCCAATCCAGAACTGACTTTGCAGAGGCGCTTCCCCGCCTAATGAGAGTCGACGAAAAAAAAAATCAACCTGCGACTTTGATTGATTAGGGGAGGAACATTTGGTGATGGGAAGGCTACCAGCATATGGAGGAAAAATGGGATGAGAGAAGTAGAGATCCAGAGATGACATGACAACAAGAAATAAAAGATAGCAAGAGAGAAAATACAAGTTAAATATACTGGAAAAGAGAGAGGATAACACATGCAAAGAGATCAAGAGAGAACTGGTGAAATATATGATCCAAGGGGACTTGGAATCTGGGCAACAAATGGGGGGGGGGGGGGGGAGAAGGAGAGATGAACGAGAGAGAGAGAGAGAGAGGAATTAGAGAGGAGGAGCATACATAGTCATGTAAATCAAGGAAGACAGTGAGGGTAAATCAAGGTAGTCAATGGGAGGTAAAAACAAATCTGAAACAATTACAATTTAAACAGCAATTGTACTGCTGTAAACGTTTAATGAAATATGTTCATATTCATAGGGGACTGCACCTGCAAGTGCCATTCATATAAAAGAAGTTTACACGTGTCACAAAAAAAGCAAAATCATAATTTTGACAGTCGATCCTCCTACAAAGACTGTATACTAAATGTTTCAAGGGAATCCCTCAAAGGGCTACACAATAACTTGCATAAGCAAATGACAGAGAACACAACAGCTTCTACAACATCGATGCTGGTCCAGAGTTTGGGATGAAGGCCCAGGGATGATTACTTCGTGAGATATTGCATTTGTTTTGTCCAAGGAGATACCTAAATTGATTTTTTGTTGTTGTTGTTGCCTATTTCAAGGCAATAATCTACACCAAGATTACTTCATTGGCATGGACGGCCAGGGAGTGGGAAGGGGGCAAAGACCTGGCATCAGGAGATCAAGTAAGACGTAGCAGTCACTGATGCTTGCTAGCTGTACCAGGCACTAGCAACAGGATATGTGTGGAGAAGGGATGACTTGAGGGTTGGCAAGGAGGTAAAGTGAGTATGATCCAAGATTGGGGGGGGGGGGGGAGATGGGGGAGGGGAGGAGGAAGGGGTGGAGGAAGGGGGAAGAGGAAGGGGAGGAATTATTGAAAAGAAGAGATAAGGGTTATCACAAAGGAAGAAGAGGGAAAGGATGAAGAGTAAGAAAATTGGAAGATAACAAGGAGGAAAAGTGACAGAAGGTGAGAAACATACACAGGAAGAAGAAGGTTATGAATTAAAAGATAGAACCTTGGGAAGAGGAGAAGTTGATGGAGAGAGAAGATGAAGAAGGAGCGAAGTTTGAATATGTTAAGGAAATGCACAAGTGACAGCATAATAACTGCAGTGGGGTAGTTTGAATGAAGACACACGCAAACTTTATGCACAGTGGGTAATGGGGCGAAGAAATATAGGTGACAACTACGTGATTCAACCTGTGACCAAGCCACCACGGTCCCGACTGCCGACATGCATACCAAATCATCATCGAAGGCATCAGAGTTTGCAGTGTTTAATGAAGACAGCCACACAAGGCAGGGATAGCGTCAGGGATTCATCAGAAGATGCTGGTCTGGCGGCGCTTGGCAGTTAAATAATGACCACTCACAGATGGAGAACAAACAACACATCACTATGTTTGTAATGAGAAGATCGACAAGAACAAACATTTCCTTGCTCCAAGAACTAATTACAAAATTCTGGCAGTATGCACCTAATATCTTTTTTTTTTTCGGTGAGTTGGTGGAAAGAAATCAAATGAACTGGAGACAGACATTTCCCTGAGGAGAACATCAACGCCATTGATTAACGGGTGCATGTCGGCATGGTGACAAACGTGAGAGGATGGGATGGGTAGGGGTAGGGGAAGGACCGGTGGGGACAGAGAGACAGAAGGAGATGCGGGAGTCTCTTATCAAAGTGATGACATAAAAAGAAAGAGCAAGAAATGAAGAATGCAGGACTGAAAGAAAAGAAAATGAGTGAGCGAGAGACTGAGAGAGATATATACACACAGAGAGAGGAAAACGACATTGTGACAATCATGCTCAGCGACAGTCTGGCATGGAGACGGAGGGAAATTCCGAGTGATAATGCAATACCATGACGACGGAGGGACATCCTCCTCCCATTCATGAATCCGGGCAGGGACTCCCAGCCCCATGTTGACCCAATTTCACTTGATTGAATTCTGCGCGGCTCGTAAGCAAAGTGAATCGAGATGACGTCGGTTGCAAAAGCAGAGGGGTGCCAACTCCGGTGCCTAGATACACACGCAGCGCCTTTCCACTTCTCAATCATCGATATAGTGCCTACTCGATGCACGTTTTTGATCTATCTGTGCACCACATATTCCACTCTGTGGCATAATTGGTTGAAGTGCACAAAGTGCACAAAGCATTAATGACATACTCTACTTCGGATATATTGAAAAAAAAATGAGGTCGAAAATAACACTGGAAACATACTTATCTCAGTATGTTGCCTTATACTAAAATGTCCAGCTAATCCTATGTAATAGTGCATTCTGCTATGCTGTGCTTGTGCGATGATGTGCAGTTTCAGACAGGGTCTCTAAAAACAGTGCCTGACCTTTGGCATGGTCATCCAGGATAGAGAAACTAAATGAGCGAAGCAACACACTGTTCCCTTGATGAATGCGCATGTTCTGTAATGAATACTTGATGAGAGGGAGGTAGGAATGGCAAGACAGGATAAGAGCGAAAAAGAAACTTTATTTGCTTCAGAAGGGGAAACAAGCATGTTTTTTTTTTTTTTTTTTGGAGGGGGGGGGGGGGGAGGGAGGAGAGGTGTCGAGGATATGCAGTAATTTTGCACCAAGGGCTAATCAGGAGTGGGCCGGTCGTTATCTGATCAACGGGCACAAGACTTCGATAACCGATGTGAGCTGCCCTACAGAGGGGCACGACGAGGAAACCGAGATTCTACCACCTGCCGCCGATCCGCTGATCCTGCATCCATTTCCGATTCAGTTCAAACACAAAGGGAGAAGACACGGTGGCACTGCCGGCAGAAGAATCAATTGACTGTCGCTCCTCTCGGGCACAGCATTTGACTTTCACCAGTTCAAAATAGCATATCTTGAATAAATTCTTCCAAAGTTTGCATAAAACTTCCAACTTTTGCTGCTCCTAATCACAAAGTTTTCGAATACACACATGCACTAGCACTTTGAGATTAACATCTGAGGTACCGTAACTATTGCAATGCTACTACTTGAAGCAAGCACATTTGACGATCCGATTTTCATGTTACGACAAAGCGCTACAAAATAGTATACACAACAACTGAGGTTCTCTGGCTTCCTAAATTTGTTCCATCACAATCATATTTCTATCTGAAATTTCAACTGGGGTAAAAGAGATTGTCTATCAACACTTTAAAGAACCTCGTAAGTAGATATTACAGCCATTTCACAGCACACGGACATAAAACTTAACCCATTAACCCGTTGAGGATGGTTTAATTTTGCTACAACACGCATTTCCCATAGACACCTGCCCGAGTATACTCGGGACTCGTCCTCAACGGGTTAAGAATGAGCTGATTATGTTATAACATGCATTTCCCACAGACACTTGCCTGAGATTACTTGGGACTAGTTTTCAATTGGTTACGCCTCTTTCACTTCTTAACAACAACACATTCAATACCAAGGCACGAACACAAAGAATCACGGCAAAACTACGACTTTTTTACAACCTTTTCAGTCTCAACCTACAGCAAAACTGTGTGCCTTTTCAACACGTAAGTACCACGGTTAGTGCTGGTAGTGTTAATACATCATCTACTAAGTTTATGCGGCAATATCCAGATTCTGTAGGTAACATGAGAGAGTGAAAGTGGTTCTTTTTCTTCAAAATGTTTAGTACTGCTTTTTAATCCCTTTAAGATGTTCACCAATTTGGCAAAAAACCTTCAAGGCCCGTGAATTGTCACGCCTGAATCTCATTCACACCTCAACGGCAACGCAAACAGGGTTCCCTTCTCACTAGGATCGTTAAGGGTGACGACCGACTCTCTATGTCAACGCCCGCCATTTTCGTGCATGCCTCTCTGCATCTCCCCCCTTCTCAGAACGTACCGCCGCAAAACAAACGAGACGTGAATTACGAAGGCAGCACTGATCCAGAGAATCTCGGCAGACATTGATTTTGCCTTGCAAGCAGAGGATGCGCGGCCTGTAATGTTACCCTGGCATGGGTGCGGAAACTTTTTTCATTAAAAGCTGGCTCAGATGAGCCGAAAACTAGCTGAGAAAGAGAGAGTGAGTGAGAAACCTTATTGGGCTGACTGACCATGTGGCCAAAACTTGATGCTGGCAAGCAGTATTGATTTCTTCATCTAAAAAAACAACAACATTGATCTTTGGATTTCTCTAGCACTGTCCACCCAGCTCTTACATCCACTGTTTGGAACAATGCCTTGATAAATTTACCAATTATCAAACCCTGATTTCCTTGACGAACAAATCACATGGACTTTAAAGGCATGCACATACATACTAAAAACAAGTGCTGAAGATCAGTCATATTCCATGGATTCCAAAGATGACAACATTCAAAGGAAAACAAAGTGCTAGAGAATGGGGTGAAAAAAGGACCCAATCAGAAATCATTCTGCAATAGCTCAAAAGTTTGAAGTACTGTTGTACAGTTGAAAAGCACAACCATAGTGGTTATTGCTGTGTGATGTAATCATGTGTGTTTGCATAGCAGTTCTAGGCATAGCATTTATAATAATTCTAACCTTTTCAAACGAGTGTATTTCCAAGATACAGAAATAGCTTGTGCTACTATGTGAAACTAAATATCATGCCAACTCTGACATTTAACAGCAAATCCAAAGAAAATGGATACACTCTCATTCCTGTATCCCATGACTTTCGAAAATAACTTTCCAGCCATTACGCCCTCTCCAGACTGACGTTTATAAACATCTGCGTTAAAAGATAGTAGCCCCCCAGGGGTTTTGGAAAAATATGGATTCTTATCAAGTAAAAATGATAACTGATTAAAAGCAAAGTGAATGAGCACAATCATTGTGATGAGGTCACATACAGATGAATAATGCTATGTTTTTGTGTCTTTTTTGCTCCTGGGGTAACTTTGAAACGCCCAGGGAAATAAAAAAATACGGTTCTCTTTCTTCTTAAAAAGAGATATAAAGATGCACTTTTTGCTTTTGCTTAACTTACAGATGCACTTTGGGCTTTTGCTTAACTTAAAGAAGCCCTTTTGTCTCATGTTTGTCATGTCCTACTGTATTGAAAGATGACAGTTATGAAAGAAGGTAATGGAAATACGGATATGTGAAAGATGTGTTTTGCCATTATGGGCTAGAGCATTCAACGGAGTATTTTGAAAAGGATTTTTCTCAACCTCAAGCTAGTTCTGCAATGGGGAAAAAATGGATGTGTGGGAAATATTGACACGAAAAATGCTATGGTTCAAAAAGTATGGGCAAAACATATATCTCATTGATGATTTGATTCTTCTCTAATGCATGTCAGAGAGATTGATCTGCATCATAGCCCCTAGCCTGAGTGTACCACAGAATAGACCTTAATGAGTTATGAAATCTATCCACCCCTCTGGGTGTGTAGTCATCTGTAATTCATTCCACTTTCAGAGTTCCAAAAGACGCAGACACACTCTCTTCCAAACCACATCTCTTGCTGAGAGAGGCCTGTACTTTTCTTGGGCTCCCAAAACTAGGTTGAAAATGAAACCCAGACACCCAGGTGCTCCACTTCTTGGTGATTCAACACAGGGACATATAGAACATATACAGCCTGGGCTTGCCCTGTGAAGTTAATGGACTTTCATACAATTTTTTTCTTTCTCCTTTCTTTTTTTTCCCCTTCACCTGAAGAGTCTGAAAGAAATCTCTACAAAACACTTCTGAATTAAATACATCAAACTAAATGAAACCACCTCGATTAATCATGATCTGAATTCCATTCCCGAGGGCATGGGGCAATTAGCGAGCAGATTTTGACTGGGTTCACCAGTAACCTGATGCTCAACCTACGATTATGACTGGTGATGATTAAGTCCCGCTTTACCACAAATTGCTTGTGTTCTTTTTTTTTTCGCTGCGTACAAAGGTTAAGTGAGTAATTTCTGAAGCATTGAAATGGTACAAAAGATACAAAATTTCCCTGTAATCATCACATCAACTTTTGTGAAGTCAGATGCGGTTTGACACTGAAGAGCATGCAGCATTTGTGACCTTGCCGCGACCCGCCCGTGTACTCGGCTCATAAACGATCTATGGAGGGTTTAATGCGTTTTTACACAGCTCATTAATTCGCGTGTGATAGAGCCCCTTCAAATGCAACGTTCAAGAAGAGGAGAAAGAAACAAACACACTGCAGGAATGAAAAAGTCCTCTTACAGTACAGCTCATGATATGTCATTGGACTGGGGCGGGGTTCGAGAAAGAGCTGCAAAGTGTGATGTGTATGAAGAGTGTAAGGCAAATGATGACAAAAAACTAAATAAAACAAACAAGACCTATCCTGGGGATGCTTGCTGTATTTCAAGATTTGCCACGGGATGAATTTCATACCAAAAATATTCATCTGTTAGTAGGTTTAGTCATGTAACCTCTACCAGGAACCGCAAGCTTTACAATGAGACTATTTAGCAACAGTCTGTCATGGAGAGAGACCAGGTATCTAACACTAACAGAATGACATAGGAATTACGAAGCATCAAACTCAACTGACAAAGCATGTTATGCTGCCTCATCATCTATAATTACTTCTCCATTTAAAATAAAAAAATGGGCATCCTTTCTACAGAAATGGTCAGTGCTGCGCTATCAGCTCATCAAATGCGGTTGATATATTCCATGGGGACCAAATCTGCCACTTTACATAGACCTGCAACATAACCTGCTTCCTAGAATTGGTCCTTCTTGAGCTGTTCTCTTTGACGAATTAAGCTACATTGCACACAAACATCAGAAATGGTTCATGAATATGACTATTCTCATCACCACCACCATGTTGTTTTCTCACATTCCATCCATCATTTGACCCGTCACCACCGTACACGCAATACAGTCACAGAAACTAACTCTTTCAATACTGTGGCAAACAAGTTTACATAGAATGTCAGTAGGATTTTAAGATAAAGGCCCTCAGAGGATTAAAGCCAAGAAACTAAAAATACCAAAACCAAAAACAAAAGAGAGTAGAATAACTGAAAAAAAACATATCACACTTGATCAAGAACTACAATTTTGATATCGGGACAACATCCTGTCCAAATTTCGGAATCACAAAAGTCCCTAAGTTTGAAATTTTTGGATTTAATGAAGCATGCCTCAATGTGCTTTTATTTGACCTATTCTGTTGTTAAAAGTCCAGTCTTCAGCAAGCTTAACTGCATTTGAACTTCAAGCTGTTTTCTCAAAACCGGTGGCCAGTTTTCTCTTTCTCTCTAGAAATAGAGTGGGACAACTGATAGATCTTGGGACATTTAGAAGTCTAAGAAATGAAGAGTATCAAAGATGATGTTTGGTAACTTTACCTGGTTTCTGTAGAGACAGGTGACATATCACATAATCTCATATAATCTCACTAGGATCATATTCAGTCAATATCTCATGTTTCACATCAATGCATTCACAGCCAATTCTTTTGAACACCCAAGGCTAGGAGAGTCCATACTTGCAAAAGATACTTGCAAAAAAAACACAGTACCATGCACTCACCTTGCAAAGAACGACGCTGCTGCCGACGATCCCGTGACAGGGGCCGAGATGGTATTGGCCGGCGCCGACGACCGCATGCCCAGGGTGGCCGCTGTGCCCGTGGTGGCCGCTGGGCCCACGGGTGGGCCGATCCCTGACGAGGTGGGCACGGACGACACCTGAAGTCGGTCCTGGGGTATGTAGGTCAGGCTCTGGGGGATGGTTGTTCGCCCCATGCTCATGCTGGACATACCCCCACTGCCACTGACTCCACCAAAGTTTCCCTGAAAGAACAAAGTTGAAGAGACTCCTTGACACTCTGAGATTGATGCTCTCTTTTGATTTTACCCTCAATAGTGTCTCTCCGGTGAAATTGCATCACTAAAAATACCGAAATTCCCCTATACTCTTGGCCAATGAGCACACACTAGAGCTCAACTTTATTTGTTATACACCACAAAATCTATGAAAAAGGTGTCAAGTTCATGTTAATTATGTTTGTGCAGTGAAAATATTTGATTGCTCAGTTCCAATTATTAACCATGTCAATCAAAGTACAATAGAGATTTATGACCCCCCCCCCAAAAAAAAAAAAAAAAAAAAAAAAAAAAAAAAAAAAAAAACCCAAACAGAATAGCAGGATGCTTCTTTTTCATGACTCAGCTTGCATACGACAATGTGGGAACAAAATATTACGTGGACAGTGTGACGTTTGTTTACATTCTATAGAGAGCTGCGAGAAATGTTCAAGATTGGAGAGTATACAAATGATATGTGAAATCTATATCCATATTATGACTATTGGAAATAGCTTGTGCAGTGTACGGAGTTGTAACTATTTGTAAGATTGATACTAATTGAATCATGTGCTAAATATTCATTGAGCAACTGTGTTGTCATCTACAATTTTGTGTTACACTTGTGTTGATTATTGTATGGTTGTATATGTTCTGTTCATGCTGGTTATGTAACAGCGCCATGAGCGTCATTTTTGATGGACTTCAGCACTTTAGAAGAGGCCGCTATTATTATTACCGGTATTAATATCATAGATAATCTTACAGCACACATTTAAAAGACTGAAACTTCTCATCTGTTTTGTACGACTTTATTCAAGCTTTCAAGGATGTGTTGCATTAACAACATTTTGCAAGAAATTGATTGCTGCGTACAACGTTTCTCCTAATGTTTGAGCTACATGTAGGTTTCTGGGTTAAAGTTGCAGGATATGTGCAGGATGTTGTGCAGTGATACTGGGAACAATATATGAAGATCCAGAACAGTTTATATCATGTCAGATCTTCGATTGGGTCATGGCTAGGTGATAGGCGGTGCTCTTGATCGCTAGGACAGGCAATATTAATTAACTGCACCGACCCAATTAGATCGGGTAGGCCCTGCTTGGTAGCGAGAAAACAATGGCCGACGATCATCCCTTACGCAGGAGTAGTCATGGCAGGGAAACCACACAACAAGGTGGTTCATCGCCTGGCTAGGCCCATCAGTTCCGCTTCCAAATTCCGCCTGTAATAACAAAGCACTGTGTGAACACATCGTGACGTGCAACAAGTAGAGGGCCTCCTTCACATAACTACCAACCAGCAGTCAGTCAAGCTAGAATTATTTAAACTGGGCCAGAGAGGGAAGGAAGAAAGAGAGAGGAAAAAAAAAAGAGAGAAGAAGTGGGGAATAGACTACAGCAGCCTTCAAGAAAATAAGGCATTGCTTTACAAAATCTTGGATTTCTTTCCCACTACACTTTATTACACTTCAGCAATAGCTATGATGCTTTCGGAGGGGGGGGGGGAGGGAGGGAGGGATAAGGGTGGGAGTGGGTCGGATTGGGTGTGGTGGGGACACAGATCCCTCATCCCATCCATATTGGCCCTTGTTAAGAATCTGCAGTCACTTGATCACAAAAATCTGTTCTTTGATGAGTAGAATCATTTTGCTCTCAAATAAGCCCCCCCCCCACCCCCACATACAAAAAGGTTTTCTGATTATTTTCCTTTCCACAATGTTCAAATTTTGCCATTAAACTTTATTAACAGTATGACAAAAAGTCAAAGACAGATATTGTGGCATTCTAACATGTGTGAAAGTTCTAATTGTTGAATTTCTATTTCATGCTGGCTGGAGATTCCTAGAGAATGGCAATTTCAAATCCACCTGATTTGTTGGGGGAGGGGGAGGCAGTAAATATTCAGTACTTGCACACTCGCAGGGACATACATTTTCCTCTCCAAAATCACAAGTGTAGACATGTTCACAACATCTGCAGCAGAAATTGGTCATTATATATATTTCTCAAACTTTTGCCATGCCCGTGCAGTGAAGACAAGTATTCTTGCTGTTTTTTGTTGTGTTTAATTTCTCTTTGGTACCTTTTCCCAAATAGTTCAATACGGAGTTGTTGAACTCTGCAAGGTTCGACTGTAATTCGGTCAAGGCCTCGCCTCCTGACAAACTGGAAACAATCAGAGAGCAAATTGGGTCCCTTCAAACATGAAACTGTTGTACCCCGTGGGGCGGTATCTCTTTGAACAAGCCATTGAAGATAATCGCTTGTTTCGAGCCCTTGCTCACTCCCTCTTCGCGCAACGGTTGAGATCACTTTGCTATTGTGAGCCCAAAAAAGAATAGAAATTGAAAACTGAAACAAATCTCCACTCCCTGACCATACAGGGGATCCAATGGCGCCCACCAGCAACTCAGTATTCAGTAAAGTCAGTTTGACAAATAAATGGCAGTTGAGGCAAAATCATAGCAAGTGGGATTGGCAATATTTGACATAATTGAACTCAAACACACATAATCGAGTACTGTTCAAATTGCTGATGTCGGCAAGTCCAATACTTGTTGTTTTCCCCACATGAATTCATTGATAGTATATTGACGTATGGCGCCGTATTGCCACAAGTTCCCTTTTCTGTACATTTAAACATGCATGAGAACTTGAAATGCAGCCAACATTACTCTGTTGTTAAACATGGCCTTCATGCTTTCCTTTATTCTCGCATGCTCATGTGTACCAGAATTCCAAAGTTTAAGAACTAGTGAAGACCATAGAACAAAACCACAAAATGCATGATAAAAACAAATATGCAAAGGTCACATATATCGCAATGTCTTTAGACTCACATCAGCTTAAAGAGTGAACAGTATCATCAACTTGGTTGCTTAGACACAAAAACTACCATAATGACAAACAGAAAAAAGAACACCAAGATTTATATTCATTGTACAGTAGGGGCCTATATGAATGTGCATGTGTGTATTGGGTTTTTTTTTTTGGGGGGGGGGGGCAGGAGGGGGAAGTGGGAAAAACTAGGTGTAGTTGCAGTGACCTTACAGCACTAATTGTATTTGTAAGTAAAATTGTGCAATTGTTCATTGCTAATACATATGTTTTGAATGAAATAATCTTACCCACAAACTTAGCAGTGCTTCATGGGGTATTTGATGTAAAATGTTTTAGGCTGCGTATGACGGATATATGCTCCATCCTGTTGATGCTTTTATTTCAGGATAAGGTTTCCATTACAGCAGATATTTTGTTCAGTGGCGTCTTCCTCATGTCACAAAACTATATACATGCCTTGATTGGGTTTGTTTTTGTTGTTGTTGTTGTTGTTTTTTTTTTTTGCTGGTGAACTGAGAGGGCAGTTTGTTTCACCTTAAACTCATATGTTACTTGAACATGTCTACTTTTGCTGGAATAGAAGAACTACAGACAGGCTTGCAAGATAATCCATTTTCATTTCATTTCATTTCGACATTTTTTTTTTGTCTTTGTGACACACTATATATAGGCAATGAATCATCAGCCAGGCAAAAAGAGGCATTCATCAAAAAAATGAAAAAATATTGATCCTCTGAAATGGCCAGTCACACCTCGGATGGATCCTCTCAATGCTTGTACAGCACAACCAAGCCGTTGTGAGACCGCTTTGATTTTTTGCGGCAAAGTTACGAAGCATGGCAGATGAACAGTCCCAGCCACAATAGACACCAAACTGTTTTGATGTTCCGTTGATGGCACACAGACAGAACGACAGATCGTATCTCCTCTCCTCTTTTTTTGCCCCATCTTTTTCTATTCAGTAAAAAGAAATGAACATTTCAAAGTTCAAAATTTATTGCTGTGCAAATATCTGCCATCTCAATTTTGATATATGGAACAAATTCTCACATTAAGTTATGTATGATTCAGTCCCTCTAAAATGTCACTATTTTTACAGATTGCAAAACTCTAGTGTTATCATCAGTTATCATCAAACTCATAACACAAATACAGATGTTCTTGGCAATGATTTGAATGTCATCCACTTAACCTTTGATGTTTTGCACAGCTTACTTTATGCAGTTTGTGTTCAAAGATCCTGTGTATATTCTTTATGAAGCTGAGATACATATCTGTGCAAGCACTCATATACACTGCACCCACGCTAACATGATTCAGGATTTAATGTAAATTGAACAAGAGGCAATAAGCCTCTGATGTAATACACTTTTTTGACGACCAAAACATGGAAACAAAAGTAATATGGCAGCGCAAAGACATGTATGGCCAAGCTAGCTGGTCATCTCCCTGCTTCCTCTCTCCACGGTAACCAGAGATGACTCCTCTGCTCCGCCTAGCAACCCGCATCACTGTACCCCACAGTCACAGATGCCAGCCTGGAAATTAATTGCATGAGCAATTAATTGCAAGCATCAGGCATCATACTCTGCACACACTTCATGCAACTGATGGGGAACCTTTGACCAGATGTGTTCGACTTGTACATAAGTGTTGTCATGGCAACCACAGCTAGGTCTAATAGAATTAGTGTGACAAGCACATTCGTCCTTCGAGCCAAGGAAAGGGGATGTTGATGGGACAACATTCCGACTAACATTCTTACTTCTTTGAATTTGCACACATGTATACCAACAACCAGCAATGTTTCCTTTTCAGTGCTTTTCTTTGAATGTTTCAGCCGTGCATATTGCAATCAACATGCACCCATGTATAAAGTTAGATCGAGATACAAATTGTAACCATCTAAAAAGTGTAGGATACACAGAAAGAGTTGCTGGGACCATCTTTGGAAAATCCTGCAAAATTGAGGACTAAACTGAAATATTTTTATTTGTATTTGTTATGAAGGAAATTTGGTGAGCTATTATTAACCCAACAGTCTCTGGGATATAGTTAAAGGGATGGTACAGTCTCAATTGAGATGGGGCTTCAGGTTTCCAACATATTTTATGATGATTTTTTGAGACAATGAGAAACCTCTTGTAAAATATGAAAGAGCATACAATTCTATAATTCTAAGAGGAATTCACAGTTTATTACTGAAAATTGGTTTTGAAATCGCCGAGGTCTCCAAAACAAAGCAATCCTAATAAAAGGTGGGACCCAACTTTTCTTAGGATGGCTCTGTTTCACTTTATTTTTGGATATCTCAACCATTTCAATACCGATTTTTATCAAACAAACTTTGAATACCTCTTAGAATCACATGCTCTTTAACAGTTCATATAGTGGTTTTTAAGTATCTCGCAAAAAGTTAAAAGCTGAATCCTCACCTCAACCAATACTATACCATCTCTTTAATGCCAAATCTTAGAGATACAAGACATCTCAGCTTCAAACATGCAATAGGTTTTGGGTAGAGAGACATAAGTTACGTTCAGACGACAAGCCTTAACCTCGAGGTTAGAGCTTGTAGTTAGGGACCGTGAAGTAGTTAGCTAACCTCGAGGTTAGCTCGATGTTAAGAGCCAAGAGAAATCTTATGGTTAGTGCTCTAACCACGAGCCGGGGGGGGGGTTCCCACTCATAGTTAAGCACCGTGTGAACACAAAAATCAACGTTCTCAAAGGGGCAGGAGCGTAACCTCAAGGTTTCCTAACCTCGAGGTTAAGATTCGTCGTGTGGACGCACGTCGTCGTAGTTTGGGGGCAACTAACCTCGAGGTTAGGGCTTGTCATCTGAACATAACTATAACCATCTACAGAAGACCTGTGAGAGGATCAACACATGTCGAAAGGAAAACATTCGAGTTAGTCATAAATGAAAGGGTTTTCCTGCCGCTCTGGACTTGGTTAGAGACAGTGTCTGGCGATGATAAAACATTCTCACCCGACCCCCCTCTCTCCCCCCCCCCCCCCCCCAAGACAAAAGACAAGAGACAGCCAGAAATGTCCAATCAATTCTACAGATATATGAGATGAGAGAGACAAGACTTAAACAACAGAGAGATACAGACAGGAGAGAAAGATAGAGATAGAGAGAAAATGGGACATAGAGGGAGAGAAAAATATATATTCAGAAAGGAAAGACAAACATGCACTGTAGAGACAGTGTAGAAAAAGAGAGGAAGAGAAAATTTGGAAGAATGATGGATAACAGAGCAAATATTTCATGCTGCCTTAAATACTATAAGCGCTATGCGAGCGTACTTCATTAGGCCAAATGAGACCAAGGGGAGACCAGTGCAAACGAACTCGGCCTGCCGGCAGAGCTGGCTCCCAACAATCACCTCGTGGAGGTGGGGACTGGGACATGAAAAAAAGAGAGAGAAAAAAAATACTGAGATGCTTAGAATTACACATCTGCCTAAGAAAACTGTGCAGGAGAAATGATCAGAAAGTCATTTTCCCTCATTCATTATCTTTTTCTCCTCTCTCTCCTGACTTGACATATTTGCAGCCATCAATAAAAATTTTGGAGTCCATCGATGAGTTTTGTTAAGGCAGTGCAGCTTTTTAATGTGATTGTTAGTATCTTGGGCTGCATCCCATCAGACAAGATCAAATATTGAAGTAGGACTCTATCATACATCAACCATGATGTGCAGAAAGTGCACATGTCATTACTCATAAAAAGCTCAAGAATAAGTGTGGGCTGCCTTCAGACTGTTTCGTTTGCTATCACATTCCTGAAAATTCATTTCCTAAAAACTCAATTCTCATCCTATTCTGAATTCTGTACTGTTCAGATCCTGAAATGTATCTATCTCTGTATTGCATGCTGCAAGTAACATTCTGCAGCTGTGTCGCCAAGTCAGTATAAAAGGGGACTGTAAAACCAGAAATGTTAACAGGCATTTCGTGTAAGCCAGGATTCGGTGAAATTAAAATGCACATGAAAGTTCTTGTCTACACTATAATGCATTGGATACCAGTGGCAATTCATGAAAATTTCATGCCGCGAAAAAGGCCGTTGCTCCGATTCATGAAAATTTCGTGCTGCGAATGTTTCTCGCTTTTACTGTAATAAGACGCACCTCTTCACGTGCAGTGCATGCAAGAGTATATGTATGCCCATTACACATACATCTTCAATGAATTTGTGGTTTGGGGAATTCAGAAATGCATTTTGAAAGAAAATAGGTGGTGGAGAAATGCATTTTACATTGATTGATTTCTGAAGGACAAACCAGCTGGGTTCACATGTGCCAAGTTTCTAAACATGTTCACAAACAAGTTTTTCTGGCAGTCTGAAATCCAGATCTATGCTATGATATGAAGAATTATCAATGAAATGAAAAGTCCTTGTTTTTTTGGTATTGTTGCTCATTAAATTCTCACAAATTTCTGTATCATTTATAAGCTCTTTCTCACAGAATTATTCATGTGTTCAAAATAAACTCAAAATACATATATAAAACTGTGTAATGATGATATTTAAGAGGATTTGAATTTATGCATGTCTTCACACTCAACAGCTCAGTTCTACCAAGAATGTATGGATGAAACTAAAATTCATACATCTAAAGAATACACTCATCTCTCTGAGTCCAATTTCACATAGTGCTAAAAGGAGGAGAACTAATGGATTTTTTATTACCTGCCAGTCCCCGAATGTGACTCAGCCGAGTTTTCTGGTCTGTAACAGGAGGACACATCTGTCTTGATTTACTCTGCATATAGTCCTACATTGCTTTTTATCATTCTCAACTTCAGTCACTGGTCTGCCATCTCCCCTTTCCAACATTTTTTCGATCTTTACTACTTTGCTTTCCTGGATGGCGACTGGACGGAGACAAATTTGTTCATGCTAAGCTACCTATGATCTCATCTTCTTCCTGATTCGTTAATTTTCCCTCCCTCCTGCTGGCTAATTTCTGCCCAAATGCATTCATTAGCATCACAAGTTGGCGAGTGCAAGCTCGGCCAGGCCGCAAAAAACAACAACAACAACACTATAAAAAAAAACCTAGTAGAATACAGCACCTTCTTCTCCTGCAGATGCAAGCGACAAAAGAAAAAAAAAAAAAATTTATATATATATATATATATATATATATATATATATATATATATATATATGTATATATATATATCATTCAGCCAAAGTGGGCCGACAAGTTGCCAGATCTAACAAAACAAACCAAGACAAAAACAAAACAAGACAAAACAAAACACATCAACATTCAGAGCAACTGAAATCAATTCATGAACTCGGGCTCCTAATGGAATTCCAACAAACGCAGGTTATTAGTCGACCTGTCATGATGCAGAAGAATGCTGCCCAGTTCAAATTTGTCCACACATACTAAATCGCCATTTCAGCCCGTCTTAACAATTTTGACCCACTGAATAACTCAACCCACCCTAGTTGCCGTCCCCTCGCTTGGTTCACTGTACTGCATAACCTGACGCTACAGCCAATCGCCTTCTCCCTCTACCAGAACACGTAACTCTGGCCACCACCATCAAACCGATGACCAATCGTGGTCACCATGCCGAATTAATTTGCAAAAGCCAGTCTGAAATGAAGACTCTTAAAAGACAAACAGGAAGGAGAACAGAGGAGAATCTTATGGTCCGGTGCTCGCTCCGTGAGTCACGGAGACGGATGAAGAAGAACCAGAAGATTCTTTCTGCAATAGATCTTCCTTTCAAGATTAAAATACGCTAGCCAAACAATCATCTCAAATCAAGTGTGAACAAGAAGCTGATGGAAGATTTCTCCATAGCATTATACATTTCTTCACCCAACTCTAGACATCTAGAAAGAGAGTATATGAGGCACAAATCATGAAAAGTTTGAAGGATTTACAGAGCAAGCTACCAGATTTCTCTTGGAGAGTGGAGTGGGGAATTTGAGAAATGTATGCACATTTTTAGTGACATTATCTCCTGTGACTAAATGCTGCCAACACTGAGAGTTAATTCAGTGAGATGATTCACAACAACATAAATCTGTTCTCGCAAAGCTTGCATTGCAATACGGCCAGCTGGATGAGTTGACATCACCTCAAATTCAAAGTTTGAAAGATTGTGAGTGAATTTCATGCTAACAAAATTAATGCTTTTAATATACAGCTTGGGATCACAAGAACCAATGTGAAGACTTTTAATAGTTACATTTACGTGATGTTCTGAATCTTGAAAATTAGCTTGAAGTTTTAAACTGACGATTAGCCCAAAGTTTAGTCCCGTGTAGATGCACCTGAATGTTTGCAATCTTGTAGATTAGATGACAATTACAACTGCAAGATTTCCTAGGGTTTATGCTTTATCCTTGAGCCAGGGGGGTCTCCACTTGTAGTTTAGTGTCATGTGGACACAGGACAATCAACTAAACTAAAAAATTAGCACAACCTCTCCACAATCCCATTCCACCTTTGCTTCTTGGTCAACCTCCCATGCCTGCTGTATGCTACTGTGTCATCGCACATTTTCAGGTTTATCGCTAGGGCTTCATGTATTTATTTCTTCTGGTTCTGTGGTTTAATCACTGAGTGGGGCTCTTCTCAAAAGTTTAATCTTAACGATTAGGTGTCATGTGGATGTGCATCATGATTTAAAACTACAATCTGATCATCAAAGATTAAAACTGAAGGTTACAAAAGTCATGTGAACCGAACTATAAGACTTCTCTCTCTTTGTATTAAAATAGATTAGATTATTCTGCCATTGTAGCACAAAAAATGTAACAGCATCATAGTCCAATGGGGAATTTATCTATTTATTTATTTTTGATCACCAGGTGGCTGAGGATTTCTCAAACTCTCTCTTCTCTTACAAACTTTCCTGCCTGTAGAAAAAAAAAACATAAGAGTGCAGTATTTGATTTGATTTGACTTGATTTGTAAGAATTGATTCGCTGTCTTCATCCCCATAGCTCTGACAAGTCATACAGAAAGCAAATTTCCAATTGGTGCTCATTTGATACATTATGTAGCCTAGATCAACACAGTATGATTGTGGCAATTTGAAAAAGATATGCTAGTTGTCATCTATACTCTTTCAAGTGTTTATGATTTACCTCATGGAAGTAATTGATTGATATTGACTATCCAAGGTGTCTTGAAAATCGAACAGTGGCACATTGACTGTTACGGGTCGCAAGGCCATCGATTGGTACAAAGAAAAAAAATGCAACCGTGGACAATGTGGCCTCTTGTTTCCAGCATCACCCACCAGTGATGCCGGTGTCAGGTTATCTTGCGCGGATTTCCTACGACAACTTTCAAATCAATCCTTGAGGTACACAGGTACTTGAATTTCAAACTATTGATTCTGGGGTATGTGTGTGTGTGTGAGTGTGGGTGTATGTGAGAGTGTGCACTGCGCACACCGAGTCTCTGATGCAATTAAAAGACTTGGCCGGCTGGTGGAGTCGTGTTGATGAAATATTCATGAGACTGAAATAATGGACGGGGTTCAGTTGTTTTTTGTGTTTAATGACGACAACCCCTGATACCTTACACTACTCCAATTGCCATGCCTCAGCTCCGATTTCACAATTCATATCACATCTCCATTTTTTTCCTGCTCTAAATCAACTTCAACAACAATTATTTCTTTTGGCAATGAAATGTAATCACTTACCCACTCCTTTGTGTTTGGCATATATGTCATTGGTCTACTGAAACTCTCTACAGAGCTAAAATTCTGTGGTATGAATGCACATTTACCTTTTAAGGTAAATAATGGGGGGCTATTCAATTTTTTAAAGCCAATTTGCTCAACTTGCATTCAATCTGACTATATTTTTCACCCACACTTGTGTATGAGCAGACTAGTTGTAATGGTATGTTGGCACAGAAACAAGATATTCAATATTTCATTTATCATCTCATTCATCACAGCTTCATTTACTGTACGTAGATCTCCAAATTCACTACATTTTCATACTTATCAAAACACTAGTGCCTCATCCTTACATATATTATGCCTATGGAAATAGCAATGACTTCCTTTCATGTCCTAGATATAAAACAACACAATATTTCAGATTGATTACCAGGTAACTGTGGTTATTTCATAGACATTTCTATCGCCATTCCACGTATCAGCAAAATCTATCACGGTCACAGCTATGGCTTAGTCCTTACAGTCATACTTTCATCCTTGAGTTAAGAACCATACAAAGTTTACAGATATGTTGTTATATATGATTTTCTCGTGTTCAAAGGGCCAAACATGAGTACAGATAACAGACAGTGCAAAGAAGGAATGGAAAAAAAAAGGATAAGGAAAGGAGAACAAAATTTAAACAACAACACAATGGATGAATAAAGAAAATATGAGCCAAGTGTATAAGATAAAGGGGAAGAAAGTTAAAATTACAGAAAATGGTGCTCTCATCTGAGCCCCCGAACCCCTCGAAAACTCGGACAAGCCTCACCACTGGCCGGTTGCCGTAGTCACCCGATCCACTCCGCCCCTTCAGCCATGGCTCCTCATCCCCCAAGTTGAGGAACCACTGACTAATGCGCCCCAGCCCATGGGGGAGACCGGGGCCACGCCCCCTACCACCTCCCCCTCTGAAAATGGATCACCTCGGACTGCAGCCAGTGTCCCCACGACTCATGAATGCTAATTTCTGGTAACTCAATACCAGTATGCATGGTCTTTCCTTCTCCTCTACTAAAAAAGAATTCATTTGATGTCTTGCTCTTTTGCTTCACCATGTGTCATCAAAAAATTTGCATCCGTCATGACTACATTGAGAAAAGAAGGGTTTATACATCTGTTTTGTTTTTGCTTTTGTTTTTCTGTCCATCACAAGAAAGCAACTTTGTTACAATGCTTACAATTACAGCCTTATGGCGAATGGGATCAAACTTGCAAGCTGTAAAACAAGGACATAAAAGCCCCAATAGCCCTACACCGTGTTAAATGCACACAGTAATGTATGTATTTCATTGAGAACATCTATAGACATGTTCTTAGAGTGTTACACACGAGAAACCTTTCTATACAAAGTTCTAGAAGTGTTTTATATTGCTGATATAAACTTGTTTAAATGTAAAATAGAATGAACATCCTTTGTTACAATCAGGATGTTTTTGTTCAAAAGACATACCAGACAGTGATTTGCAGCTGTAATTTGAAATCCGTTTCTCATGACAATGCTCTATGTTCTCTTTCAAATACATGTACATTATCTATAACATAAAAGCAGTGCAAGAGCAAGAAAAGGTTAACTCCTTACAAATCATGGAAGATGAACTTAATGCTTTCCATCTTCAAAAAGACCCCCAAAAAAATATACCACATTAGTGAACTTCTTCAAATTAACTGCTTCAAAGACACTGGCAACAGATTATACATCGTATGTCTGCATTGGTTGAGGAACTTTCAAGGCATCGCAAGGGTTAATAGGACAGGGCCATTAAGCCTGTGATGCAGCTCTTGCGACACTGCTTTTCAGAGGGGCTATTTCAGATCTATGTTAGATAGAACACCAGTGCAATATTCTCCCACACACTGATGAAAACTCATAACTCTTACCAGCGTCAGATTGAGAGGAATGACTTTTGAAAGGGGAAAGGGTCCTCCACCAATCAATACACATCCTATTTCCGCTTTCTCGATAAAACGGCATTCTTTCCATTAGGGCATTTAATAGAATTTTCTTGCGGTAGCCATGTCAGATTTCACTGGTCTTATTGGATTGCAGAAGCAACTTGGGGTGGACGTCGCCTCCACTGGGGCATCTTGGGAATAAGTAATGTCAAGCTGGTGATGTTTTCCTATATCAATATCTGGAGAATTTCCATATCAGAGATTGATTGTTTATCAGCAGATGTTGATAACGTCTCCACACAGATGCACATGCACAAATGCTCACATGTGCAGCATGCACAAACACACACATACACACACACATGCACAGAAGGTTCTGGTGGCTTCCACTAACTCTGGTGGGGAAAAAAAAGCAATACAGTGTATATGCACCCTCAGGCACGTGAACCCTGGCTCATGCTTGATTTTTTTTTTTTTCAATTTTGTCCCTTTGCTCCCCTTTTTTTTTTTGAAGGGGGGTATCTAACTTTGCCATATGTGAAAGTAATATTGTGATATTGTACTGATGCAATGGTGAAAAACGAATATAAACCAAACAAACTGATATTTATTTACTATTCGAATCACAATGCCAAATGAAATGGAATTATGCAATGGTTTCAATTTCTCATGTGACACCTCTGTAAGTAGAAAACCTTTGCATACCCTGTCTCTTCCACATCCTCTGCTTCCCTGAAAGATGATCTGCACAGCGATCTCTTTCAATGGTTTGATTGGCAAAGGGGAAATGCAGGGGTGACGGGTGAGGGGGGTAAAAGTTTGGAAAGTTTTCCACTGGCGGTTGTTGACTGTACCCTCCATGGTGCGTTATTCCGGATCAAGATGGATAACCTTTTTGTTATCTTCGGACCACTCGCTTTCTCTACAGCTTTCGTTCGGGGAAAAGACATTCCTCACTAAGACCAGTTGAGCAGGCTGATTGGGTTTCATCTGGTTGTTGTTAATACAGTCTCATCTACACGGTCAGAATTATTTTTAAATTATCGGACTGGTTTAAGGTTTTCCTCTCTTCACTTTTACCCTGATATGGGGAATCTTTGAGATGTATTTGCCACTCAGAATTCTACTACGCTGCCTAAATTCCACCAGCCTTGCAACAAAAGTTCTTGAGACAATTCAGAAGTCTGCTTGCTATATTTCTCTGGTGGCCAAATATGGGCATAAAACACTGATCAGTGTTTCACGCCTGTTTGAATGACAGGTGCTATTAAGAGGAACACATTATTCAGATATATCTGATCTTGGCATTCCAGTGTCGTCCACAAACCGCTAAGTGGACTACTCGTGACGAATATGGGATGATGGAGATTCAAATAATATGCTCAGACAAGAAGTGGTACAGAAAGAGTTTGATATCTGAATGTAGCATATTGATGATTTCAATATATGTATCTGGCAGAAGAAGCTGGTAGATGGAGCAACAGATTTAATCCTGACTTTTACTTAAACCTGTTACATACAGGAACCTGGTGGCCTGTGTATTAAGTCTATGGGAATTTCAGAATGCAATACGGAATGGGTTAAAGTCTCACAATAGTACGAGGAGTGAAATTCCTGACACAAATTGAGGGTTGGAGTACAATTAGAATATACACTGCCCCACGCTGGTATACTACATGTATGTCCACAAATTTGGCGACTGAAAATCAATGAAAAATCAGAGAAGAAAAGTGTGGCATGGCAATGAAATATCAACAAATTGACAGAGTGTCTATAATTACTGGAGAAATAGTTTTTAATCGAACATAATTCTTATATTTTACAAGAGCTCTTGCATACATCGGGGGGCGATACCGACTCTGAACTATAATCTTGCAATCCTGTCAATCTTGCTGGATACTGTCGGACCCATTTTACCGATTGCAAGCCACACACTCATCACTAATTACATCCTCGGCCACTGGATGACCATCGAGTGAGGGAATCCACCAGCATCCACTGCTGATGGATGGACCGCATCATTTCCTCCATCAATCCTGGCTTTCACTCATCCTGATATTGATGAAGCCGTGAGTCATTTTGGCAGCCTTGTGAGGTGTTTGAAAGAAAGAGATGAGGGAGCAAGAAAGAGAAAGAGAGATGGAGAGAGAGAGAGGGAGAGAGAGATAAAGAGAGAGACAAGTAGGGAGAGATAGAAACACTTCTTCAGATATTGCATCATATAGAAAAAAAAAATGTATAGAAACCCCAAGGTTGGAGGATGGGAGTTGTAAGTATCTAATGAAATCATACATATTCCTGTTAACCTGGCAAAAATGAGGAACTGTTGAGGAACTACTACTGGTGATTCTCAATCATATCTTATTTAAATGTGAAGAATGTGTAATAAATTTGAGGTTTGCATTCAGACTCTGCCCATAAAATGCAGCAGAAAGAAAGTCAAATTAGGGCGTGCAAAGATTCATAAAAAGAAAATAATAATTTCGAATGACATATAAGATGATAGGGCTCACCCCATGGTAGAATCGATCACCGAGTGCCATCACAAAAGTTTTGATTGAAATTTGCCTTTATAGAGGACCAAAGTCACTGACAGTTTACAGACTCCAGCTTCACACTTACTGTAAAGCAAGGTTTTTTTTGTGGCATGAAATTTTTGCCAGTAGGAGCAGACGGCCTTTTTCGCGGCACGAAATTTTCGTAAATTGCCACTGGCATTCAAATCAATGCATCATATATTGTAGACAAGAACTTTTGCATGCATTTTAATTTCGTGAATCTTGGTTCGGAAAGTAGAATATACAATAGCTATTGAACACAAAGCATGTGCAATAGCTCAGATATTTATTGTTTACAGTAAGGGCTGCATCACCGTTCTTCTCTGACTCAGAACTAGAAAAGTGATCAACTGCAAAGATCATCAAAACTTCCAGATTTAGCCTAATTGCATGATTCACAATTCCTACTTCTTAGTACTCACACACTGGTCTGTGGGACTAAGACTAATAAATGGTTACCTGGAGTGGGGACTCTTCTCAAGACGCCACTTTCATCCAATCAGATAGTGTTTTCAATGAATTTCATCTGCCATCCTTACTGGCTGACATGCTACGGCCAGGATTCTCTTGATTCACTACTGTGTTGTCATCTAATATTTTGCATCACTTCAATGGTTTCGTTGTATTGATATGGCAGGCAGAACCAAATATGGCTGCAGTTGGATGATATAGTTATCACCTCAACCACAAAGAGGCTATGGATGACAGCTCTTATATTGGGATGAAAATCCATGCCAAGCTGTTCTTCTGCCACATGGCTCTAAGAACAAGGGGCCAGGGAAAGAAGGAAAGGGGGGGGGGGGGCAACATTGTGTTTACTCTTTGCGGCAAGATCACACAGCCGGCAGGATTGGAGGGGGGGGGGGAGAGAAAGTCTCTAGATCTCTTTTGTGATGGGGCCCCCCGTTTGTCGATTGTCGGAGTGCCGACTTCTTGTCAAAAGAATGAGTGTTGTTTACTTTGCAATGTGTCAAATCTCGGGGGAAGGCCCGGCGAAAACACAACACCGGTAAGATTCAGCCAAGCCATGTACTCTCCAACACCATACTATGGATGCGGTGCAATATAAATGAATAGGTAATATGAATGACAGAGCAAAGTGGTGGGGGATGAGACAAGAGGAGGGTAAGAAAGAGGGGGCTTTGAGAGGTTTCACACTTGCAAAGTAACTTGTTCGTAATCACACGTCTAAAATACATCATATATAGGGTTACTACTAAAATACCCTTTGGGAGCTGAAAAGACAGAGAGATGATTTTCCAAGAACACTATGGTACAAATCCACACGGGCACTAACACGGGGACAACCACTTTGGTTTGGGGGTCCTGGGAAAATTTAAAAGACAGTCTTCCCCCACCAAGCTAAGATTTTCTCTTCTCTTGTTTTAAATCCCATCATGCACTGTGCTTCTACGATATTGTGGACTTACCACCATGAAACTATAGGCCCGTGCACACACAACGAAAGTCGAAATTACAATCGCGATCCAAATTTCGATTTTTTTTTTTCCGACCGTTCATACAAAAGGAAAAATCGCACTTCGCAGCAAGGAAAGAACGATCAGTGGCCAAATTGCGCATGCGCGAAACTTGCATGACCGAAGACTGACCCTGCGGTCCCGATAATGTTGACGTTCACGCGCTACGAACGATGGGATTAAAAGTACCGATTTCCGAAACTCGATCGCGCTCACACACACAATGATTGCGATTATTCTGAAAAATCACACTAATAGTGCAAGTTGGATCGTGATTAGGATCGCGAAAATTAGTGAAATTTTTCTGTCCACACAGGAAAAAATTTCGAAATTTTGATCGCGATAAGAAAATCGATTTTTGAATCTCACTTTTTCCCTTGTGTGTGAACGGGCCTAATATCAACTGTTCAGCAAAAGATAATGGAAGGCACAATGTGAGCTACAAACCCACTGACAAACAATAAAGATTTGGTCCGTAGAAAAAAAAAATAGGGTTCTATCAACATGCACTGTATTGATCACGAGGAAAACACCAAAATCAGATAAGAAACCAAGTATATCGAGGGTTGGAGGAGAATATAAAAGGAGAATGAAACAAATAGGATTACTAGCTGGTCTGAGAGAAAAGTCAGAGAGAAAATGAATACAGCAAGGATCTCCCCCCTTAAGATTGATAATAAAACCACAAAGACCCAAGTTGTCTTGATGCGAGCGGTGAGAGTAAAGTCGCACACGAGAAGGCGGCTCCATTTAGCGAACTATTCAGAACAAGCTTACTACCTTGATCCACTCTGGCAATCTCAAAACATCCTAAGAAGTAAGCCGGCGATGATCAAAACAACTTGTCCCATTAAATAGCCTCAAATTGATTTTTTTTTCTCTCCCCCCCCCCCCCCCAGCTCCTTTCCATGGGGGGTGCACCAGCCTCTGCAGGGGTGCGCGATTGCCTTCTGCCTGCACGAGGCAAGCACTGTGACTGAGGGCTTTCAGTACTTCAAAGGAAGAGCACTCCTGCTGATAATAACAACACAAGTGCCTTTCAAATGTAGGACAATCAGATACATTGATTGCCTTGACACTCTATAATGACACCATCTCGTCATTTGAATCCTCATTTGTTCATTTCTCCCCGTGAAGCGCGGTAGAGCAACTTCTTCTTCAAAAGCATCCATGCAGGACTTCTTCCTGAGCACTTTGTCATGAAGTAGGCCGCGAATGAAAAATGAAAAAGGCATAGCATTCAGCATGTGTCTCACATTCACTGTTCTTTATGAGACTCTCACACCTGCACGTATCGTGATACCAACAGGTGTAACATCTTTGCCATGTTGCATAAAGTGTTGCCATGGATCTCAGACTGTTTTCACACTGGTCGAAAAAATGCAGTTGTAATGCCGACTTACAATTATGATTGCAATTATGATTAAAATAATTATCATCCATTCACACGACTTAGGAAGGCTTTGCAAATTCGGTGATTTTGAATTTTAAAGTGAGGAGGGGATGTATTTCTTCTTTTTGAGTTCCCATTGATCACTCTTAGCAGAAAGTATGCGCGCTCTGATTGCAGTGCGAGCATCTGAGCAGCATGGTTTTTCTGGGGAAGTGGTTGAAAGATCACCGTAAGCTCCGCCCCCAAAACACGATTTGGAGATTAATCCATCACTTGACTGTTTCCTTCTGTAATTCTGGCGAATTGTGATTGGAAAACACCTCTGGACAGTCATTTAAAACACGGTTGGAACTGCAATTCAAATAACCCTCCGCGGTTCCAGGTCGCATTCATACGGCAAAAATGCGTAATTTTAATCATGATTCAAGTGATGTGTTGTTACAATCGCACTTCGAATTACGCACTCTGAGTACATGTGAAAGCACTCTTATAGTCATTGGGATATAGTAGAGAGATACAGATATATATATATCTATATATATATATATATATATATATATATATATATATATATATATATATATATATATATATATATATATATATATCTCTATATATATATATATATATATATATATATATGAAGAGAGAAAGAGAGAGAGAGTGTGTGTGTGTGAGAGAAGGGGAAAGATGGACAGAGAGAGAGAGAGAGAAAGAAAAGGTGACATTTGAATGGGAGGGAGAGATGCCGACAGACTGACTGACAAGCAGAAATACATTTAGGAACAAACTAAAAAGAAAAAGAAAGATAGAGGGGGGAACAGGGAGAGATGGAGAGATTGAGGGGGAGAGATTATATAGATCTGAGAAGGAGCTTTAAGGGTACACTGCCAATTCTCAACATAAAATTGGATGTTAGAGGGATTCCTAAGTATTTGATCTAAGCCATATCACATGTTTTTCAATCTAATCTACTTTGATGATGCAAGTTAACATCTTACGTGATAAGCAAATAAAAGGGTGTCCCTGACTTGGTCACTTAAGGGCTCAAGCAAAACAAACACCCAATGAGTGTATTCTTCGCTTTACGTCCAGCTTTGTACACCTCCTATTCAGGTGCAAAGAATGAGTTGAGCTGAAGAACATGGCATGCAAGTTGATGGATTACAGTAAGCTCATCAGAATCGAGAAACATTCCAATCCGGAGTCCCTGGACGACAGTGTAGCTGAACTGCAAGGAACATCATCATCTTAACCAATCAGAGAATTTGTCGCATCACTCAAAGTCAATAGGCGTGTCTTCATCAGCCCGAAGTTTCAAAATAGCGCGCTATCTTGCGGTTACCAAACTAGTCCGATGTCAAGATAGCGCGCTATCTGTGTAGTGAAGACGCAAATAGCGCGCTATTTGATCGGGAAAATTTCCCCCGAAATCTTGGTCTAGTTCGTGAGCTAGAGCGCTAATTCGTGAAATAGCGCGCTATTTCGGGTGCGTCTCCATCAGCCCGAAATTTTCTCGATCCCTCCACGCTTCTGGTTAGCCAGCTGGCTATTGAAAGCGCATGTACAAGCTAGTGATTGTGTATAGTGCATACACTCACGGCGTATTCAAGGATCACGTGTGTGTACTAGGCCTACTGTTGTTGACATCTTTAAAACCAGGGAGGTGATTCCGTGCATGATAGCTGTTTTTTTGTAAACTTCTTCTTTTGGTCCACTCTACTTTAGCTAAAGATTCTTGCAGATTGTGTGTATTTTGGATTTGTTTAAACATTGCAATTCGTCCATTTCATATGAGATGTGTCACTGGACAGAAGAGTAGCGTTATGAATATCCCTTTGGAGAGAATTTGCTGTACTGCTCACCTCCCTGGTTGTAGTATCGTACATACGGCGTTGTAGGAGATTTTGAGCGGGAAATCCACTTTCGGACAACGAGCTAGGCAGAGTAATGATGCAAAGTGCGCATGCGTCAATTTTCGGACTAATTTCCCGAAGTAGGCTGTTCTAGCTGATGAAGACGCACATTTGCTCTATCGGGCTATTTTCCAAGACCGCAAAATGTCCCGCTAGTTTGAACTTCGGGCTGATGAAGACACGCCTAATAAAGATAGCTCCTTAATTGGGCTAGCCCAGCCTTGCAAACCTGGGAATCGATGGAAATCCGTAGAGTGCGACCAGCACTGGGGTCCGCGACAGGTCAAGACAAGTCAGAAATCAACAAAAAGCACCCTCGTCCCCATCCCAAACCTTAGAGGGAAAGAAAAAAAAAAGAGAAGAAAAACAGAAGATGATCCACGAGGAAAACAATGCAGAAGGAAAGGGAGAGCGGGAGAGGAAAAAAATAAGCCCCCTTAACATTCGCAGGTTTTTTCTCTGCTCTTTCTTTTTTGTGTGTCTTGCTAATCGGCCACCATAAAAGAGCTAAGCTTGCTTAGACCGTTAATCTTCCCTCTCCTTGTAGGGTCCTCTACTTTGAAAGGAAAGCGATCTCCCTCGCATGACTGGTTCGCACAACTTTGCATGAATAAAGTACTTTTCCTCCTTTCTTTACCATCCCCCCTCCCCACTGACTGTCAGCACGTATCAGTGTCTGTGCCTTATCTTTCTTTTAAGTGGAGGAGAAAGCTAAATGATCAGGTTATCACACAATGATCCCTCACACTACTACCCCCCCCCCCCATCTCTATCTTTCAATGGCCATAATTAACCATTTAGATGGCCACACCTGTGTAAGAAACCATCTAATGTGGAGGTGATGGCTCAACCACATGCTGGAATGGCAACAAGGGCAATGACATCGGTAGGCTCCCAGTTGAAGCGGCCAACCACAGGCTTATGTACCTGCTCCCTTCTACTCACGTAATTTCAGAGCTTTAAAGGCCAACTAGCACTAAAACGCGAGCGTAGTGGAATCATGCTTCTACGACGAGATTCCATCAAATGATTCCATCAGCGATATCAGCACGAGAAGGAAGTGTTGTTTAATGATGTTGCATAGGTAGAAGGAGTTGAATTTCATATCCCGGATGATGAGATACTGTGCGACTGTACGCATTGAGCAAGGTAACATCGCCTCACTGGTGGCTAAATGTCGGGCCATTGTTTGCTGACCAGCAGACCATGTTGAGCCATAACATTACAAACTGCTATCAATAAACTGACCTCTCCATCAACTGTCGGCTCAATAAATTCCACAAGCATTTTGTGAAAAGGGACAGGAATGCGACCATGAACAGCAAAAAAGATATTGTCAAAAGAACCACATCTAATCAATGAACAATGATATGCCCTGTGTCAAGGTAGTTCAAAATTCCTCTTCCCATTGGCTCTAAACTTTCATTTTAAAGTGTTCTAACAAAAGTTATCACTTGGCAGTGGCATAACTATAAAAACATGCAGTTTGGAATGATAAAGACATCGTGAAAAGTCTAAAGGGAGTACATGAGAGGAAGAATGATTAGTGTAAATGCATCTGCCTAAAGTTAGTATTTTTTGCTTGGATGTAGTTCTTAGAGAGAGTATCTTATTTGAATGAAGATGAAATTAGGTCAGATTGGCCTACAATTGTCTATGATTCATGACTGTGAGTATGACATTAACACAACTGTTTTACAACAGTCCCTGATTAATTTTCCTCATTTGCATTTTGGCCTATGTGTGATGAATTGAATATTCACAAACCCCTGGCCAAAACAATAGCTTGGGCAGGGAGATGTTGTATATGTTTTGCTGAAAACAAGCTAGAAATCAACTGATTCTTCATCAAATCAAATATATCCAATTGCACATGCAACAAGGACATTCTTATGTAACATCAACATAATCATTTGACACAGGAGCAAATGGGTCTGTGAACACATAAAATACATCAATCCATGACTATCAAATTTCCTGAAAAAAAAAAATTAATCTCAGATGCAATATGCACACTTTCTACAGCTCTGCTTACAGTAGTACTCTGTTCAGAAATCTCTTCTTGATTGTTTCTCCAGGCTATTCTACTCTCTTGAAAAGCAGACGTCACCTGACATCTTACACATGATCAAATATGTAGGCCTATAGCTAAAGATTATATGATATCTTCACTCAAATATTGAATTTCATCCCTCTGAGATGCCCTGTGCTAGTTGATGAAGTCCTTTCCCCCCTTTTACGACCAGTTTTGGCCAGTCCAGATCGTTTTTGTCATGGACAACTGGCTATTGCTCTGTAGTTATGAAACTAATCGATATCGCAACTGGCATCCCTACCAATCTGATCTCTCCCTTTAACTACACAAAAGAGATGGAAGCTGGAACCCCATCTAGGCCTCACATGAACCTTTTTTTTTTCTTTTCCCCCCATCTATGTATTTAATCCTCCTCCTCCTTGAAAAAAAACGAAAAAGAAAACACACTTAATTTACTACCACAATCATGTCAGCTCTCATTTTCCTCCGCACATAAACACACATGCATGGCTCCCTCGCCCATTCACAATGTGCCTAATGTGATGAACTTCATGAGGCAAACAAAAACTGCACCGGTCATAATAGGTCGTGGCTCCTATTCTACACGACGTCCCCGGCAACCGCGCTGGCACACGCTCGCACACACCATTAAAATTCATGATAGCGGCCACGTCTCATCCCTGGACTGTGGACTGATTCTGCTGAGGGAGTTAACGTCCTGGAAGCTGCCCCCCTGAAAATTGGATTCATGGATTCATGGAATGCAGTGCCACGGGTAAAATCAATCGGCAAGCCAAACTCGACTTGGAATGCTGTTTGGATAAGAGATTCGCGTGTCAACGAGTCCTTTACTTTTCACGAGCTCTACAAACGGCTAATGCCCTCGAAAACAGAAAAGAAAAATTCTCCCAAAGCTAACAATTATTTGAAAAGGTCAATTCTTTTGACTAAAATTTACTAAAAGGAATGAGTAGGTTTTGCCATAACCAAAACATTTCACACCTATATCTACAACTAACACTTTCCTTTTGAGAGAATGACTCTTTTGCTCTATTCAAGATACCTGCACCATCATGAACAACTAGGTCCTACATACCATTCATTTAAACAGAACAAAGTTGGTTCTGTAGCAGGCAAGCATAATCTATTTCTTTCCCTTGTATGCCACTTACCTTTATGTTTTCATACTGTTTAACCTACTTGTCTTATGAACTGAACTGATTAATTTAGAGTCTGTGCATATATCAAACACAAATGAAGCAAAAATACTTGTTTTATTTATTTAAGAACACTTTATTTTCTTTCAAAGCTGTTTTGTCAAAACCTGCCAATCAATAAATTAATTTTGCAATATGAGGAATCTATATCAGTACGTTCCAAGAATGAACAACACTCACTCTTGACTTATCATTTCCGTGCGAGACTGAAATAAGTCTTAGAAATTTTCAAAGCAAAACTAAAGGGTGACTACAAAGGACATCAACAAGTAATGATCATACAATTTTGGCAAGTGAACGTTACTCGACTGCCTGCAGACAGAGGGGAAAAAAGCAAACAAAAGACCACGGTGCCAGAAAAATCAGCCTCCACTTGACTTCCCTAATCCATCACAATATCTCTCTCCCAAATGACATTGTCCAATAGTGTCAAAGAGTTTAAATCTTGTTATGTTTGATTCAGAGTGGGAAGTTGTTAGTTTGGCCAGACATTTGTATCCTCTGTAAATGTCTCCGCAAAACAAAATCATTTCGCACTGTGCATCATCATAATGCACACACACAAAAAAACAAACAACAATCGAGCCTGGAAGCAAATCTGGTACCCTTTCCATCAACAAAGGAATCGCACAATGTGTATCATGCTGAGTTACACCGGAACGTCAACGTGAATAATAAGAAAGTTGAGTAACACCACTGGGTGTTCAACTTTGTTCAGCAGGTAGGGGAATGCTGCCCTCAATCACAAAGCACAGTTGAATCGAAGGATAGCTTTTCAGGTTATCAGACACTCTGTCTACTTCCGTTTTGTTCCTTTTTTTCCCCTATTCTGTCAGTGAACCTCTCTGGATAATATCATTATTAACACTTACTACCTTCTCCCATTCCAAACATTAGCTTTACAGACTTTTGTCGGTTAAATGTACTGCAAACGAGAACTCTATTGTTGTGCAGTCAGCAAAAGCTGTCCAGAATGCGACATTGTGGACGAGAAGGTATCGCTTTGGTAATGCAGCGGGTTGGAAAATGGGATCAGCGAGGAGAGTTGAGATCCAAACAGCCACATGTAAACATAGCAGGCTGCCAATGCTTTCTATCATAAAATTTATCAAATATTACAAAGAAAGCATCCATGCCCAGCTTTTCATCTTATTATCTCTCATACTTTTTTTTTTGACCCTATCACGGCTCTCTTGCCACATAGGACACCTTTTTACTGATAATAGGCCCGTTCACACACAAGGGAAAAAGTGCGATTTAAAAATCGATTTTCTTATCGCGATCAAAATTTCGAAATTTTTTCCAGTGTGGACAGAAAAATCTCACTAATTACCGCGATCCTTATCGCTATCCAACTCGCACTATTAGTGCGATTTTTCAGAATAATCGCGATTATTTTGCCAAGCGTCGTGTGTGTGAGCGCGATCGAGATTCGGAAATCCGTATTTTTAATCCCATCGTTCGTAGCGCGTGCGAAACTCTATTGGGACTGCGGGCGGGGTCAGTCTTCGGTCATGCAAGTTTCACGCATGCGCAGTTTAGCCACTGATCGTTCTTTCCTTGCTGCGAAGTGCGATTTTTCCCTGTGTATGAACGGTCGAAAAAAAAAATCAAAATTTGGATCGCGATTGAAATTTCGTTTTTCGTTGTTTGTGAACGGGCCTATTGTACGTCTGCATGCTTTCTTGATCAATCCAGACAGGATTCCTACCACATAGCTGGGCTCAAAAGAAAGATTACATCAGTTTACTATCATTCCTCTCTTTTTCCAAAGGGAGCAAGGAAGGGATACCCTGGGAGAACCAATGTTGATATCAAAAACTTATTAAATGCAAAATGAGAGGAATTCTGCCAAGAGAATATTCCCCACACCAGATCTGGTGTTTTCCAAATGTGTGACCAACAATACTGATGGTATGTGTCTTTACTCTACCTTCTACAAAATGTATGATGAACTCAACAAGTATTTTGGGAGATGTGAGGCATAGCTATTGAAGATGCCCACATTCAAAATTGAACATTTCAACAATCTGGTTTATCTCCATTAATCAATTCATTCTATTCTTTTTTTTTTCAGAGTTGTTAACACCTCTTCTTATGGGAACTTGGTGAGGCCTTGTGAAAGTTTATATTGAAATAAAAATCTCATTGGAAATTGGTAATGACAGCATGAACACAGATAGGCACTGCTAGGCCATATACAATGCAGCCATATCATTCTATAAATTCCTTCTTCTCATGAAGGCAAATAATTTCTTCCTCATTCTTCTTCAAATGTTTTGCACCCAAGAATAATATTCAATAGAAATTACTTCTTTGCAATGTCTTATCCTGCAAGAAAGACATTTTCAGTACTTGTTATAATAATTGTAAGAAAGGCTTTATCAAATAGAGTAAATTCAATCCTTCCAATCTACCCCCTGTTGACATGAGTACCAAGTTGGAAGTTCAGTGAATGGAAGACAATGACATTCCATGAATCTCATTGAAAAAAAAAATACTGAATACATACCCTGAGATGCTCTGGTATTGGCTCGATGAAGATTTCCATGCTTTGTAGCAGCAAATGTAGATTCCGAATTTAAAAACCATGCAAATTCAACAGCAAAAGTTGGAGATCAAAGATGGAGATTGGAGAAGTCCTCTGCTTAGCTTCCATCACAAGGTATGAGATGAGACGAAAAGGAGGCACTTCACTTTGCCACGAGTCATGCTGGAGGTAACTCTGAGGGCTTATATAAAGATCCACGGTATTATTGATGGGCTAATAATAACCAACCATCTTCAAGAAACTAATGATGCCTGTCCAGAGAAGTTTTTGATCCTCCTTTTGACCCACTCTGTCTCCAGGGGGTTCAAGGTTGAGGGAGTGTCTAAGGGCGAATGAATGCCCGGCTGGAAAGTTCAGAAGACTTTTCGAAGGATGCAGGCAAGAGAAGAAGAAAGTGGAGAAAGAGCCAACAGATGAAAACTTGCATCCAAAAATATGATGTTACACCTCGCAAGAGAGAAAGAGAGTGAGAGAGAGATGGAGAGTTGTACAAAGGGCACCCGTGTCAAGTGCCTCGAATTGAAGAGCTAAGCATGAGATATATGCTGCTGGCACTGAGAGAAAAGCTGCTCTGATGATGTAAACCGAAGCAAACTCAAAACTTCTTCTTCATGAGCGGGGGAAAATGTGCCCGCAACCACCGACTGACAACACTCGAAGTGAAGCACCCCCAGTCCATGCACCTTCACTGTGCCCCCATCGATGATCGCCGCGGAGACGCTGCCAAGCGGAGCGTGAAGTTCTCCATTGTGATAGTTTGTGGCCATCCACCGCCAGCTAACTCCACTTCTCTGGTGCTTGCTCTCCCTCTCTCTCCCTCTCTCTTTTCTCAGGCAATCTAATCTTGTCATATATCCTTGTAGCTCCCAGACATGAGCTGGGCTTATCCGTACAAATGGCTGTGTTTATTAACGAAGTGTCTAGAAATGCAAGGGATTACCCAAGCTAGATGATGGGATATTTTATTTGACTGTTATTACCATTATTCCGTGAAGAAACAGCTGAGAAACAGCTGAGAGTTTGATGACCAGAAAAGAAAACATTTCAGAAGAGGGCATAGACATGTGGGGAAATTAATCTCAGAATAAATGCAAGAGAATGAAAAAGAAAGAAAGGGGAAACAAAGAAGGGGAGAAGAAAACAGTTTGCTTGATTTACTGTACCCTGAAACTCCCTCAGAAAAATATGATTTCAAACACCCCTTTACTGCATGGACTTCACAGATAGAACAGGCCATTCACTATCTCACAATCTGAGGCCTGTCATTGGCCAAGTGGCTAGTCATGTTTATGCATAAGCAATAGTTGGCCACAGAATGTGCAGTCTGTAAAGCCATTCATAACAGAGTTGCTCCTAGTCTAATAGCCCAGACCCTTTTTACCAGAAAGCACAAACCAACCTGTAGAAACATGCCCAATATTCTTTAAAAAACTAATAGCAATCACACCATCATATTCCTGACCTATTTGATTTTAGCAGTGGGTTACAATTCTTCACTTCCATAAAGTTTTTGTCGATAATAGTCAATCCTAAATGTCAAAGAGTGATTTCTAAGAATATTTTTGTCAGACTAACACAGGGCTTCCCAAGATGTCTGTTCGCTGTGAGTCACACATGTCCTCCACTGCTTCCAAACAGAGAAAAAGGAATATCATGTTGAGTTTTTGTGGAGGTTCCTAATATTTGGCAGGGTAATTGAAGGTCAATCGCAGCTACTGCAGGCACGGGAGATGGTGAAAAACCTTGACGACTGCACTGAGGACTAGTCAGTAATGAGTAATAGATTTTTCTTATTTTTCTGACTGGGAGTAAGACAGTTTATCAAATTACATTAATTTCACATAGCATTTTTTTTTTTTTTTTCATTGACAAAACCTTCGACAGAGAGCATAGGCAATAATCAAATTCTCCTCTTGTCTGGAAAACGATGGAGTCTAACATCAATTTGCTGCATGCATGCTTCCGCGACTGCCTGAAAACTAATTTAGACATGGTCTCACAAATCCATCATTTTCTGCGAGCATGGCATTAATTATTGCCACTGTAAGGGTTGGCATTAATTGCACACAATTTTACCTCAGTATCTTAAGGACTGAAATATTCAAAAATGCAGTTATCTATATGGCATTTTGCATGATTGTCTAATAAATGAATTGCTCACACATTTAACTGAGATTACACTTCAATGTACTACACTGGATTTGAGAGCACTATAAAGAATAGCTTTTGCACAATGATAGGATGTTACAAAAATGTTGCACTATATTCTCTGTCACATGATGTATAATATATTTCAGGATTTAAGACCCCACAGATAAACAACCACTCACTAATTGAGCACAATGGACATGTGTTGTGTATAGAAACTCAGGCAGCGATCAGTTCACTGAACTCGCCCATTGCACTCTCGCTTACGTAAGTAGGCAGATACAAGAGCCCTTCATGATTTCCCCTCTCAACAGACAAAATACAAACAGCGTCAATGAACTGGTCGTAGCCTAACACACCCTTGTGGAAAGAACTTCGTACAAATAAGACATCCTTTTTGCAGCCCATTCATCCCAAAGAGTTGTTCACCCCGGCATGAATGGAAAGGAAGCAATGAGGAAAAACACTTTCCGCGATTCCAAACTTTTAGCACTCGCTCGTAAAGAACACTTCAGAGAAGTGGCGACTGGGTCTGAGAAAGAACCACTTTACTCATTTTACTGCCCTCTCTTCTCGCTCTCTTTCTCTCTCTCTCGTCTTCTTTCAAGATTTCTCTGAAAATTGGGCAGAATGCAGAGGTGTCTCTAACAAAAAAAATAAATAAAAAAATCTCTTAGTGCTGTTTTCTTTCCTAAAAGGGCAAATTTCAATTCAGACTTTAGAATACACTTGATTACAATTATTCATGTTATTGTACCAAGCATGCATCAACAACTATAGTACACACAATTAGCAAGTACTATGAATGAATTCTGTTCTGTGCATGTTAGCAAATTATCAATAATGGATCTGAAACCTCAAAAGACTTGCGAGTAGAGAATGCACAGTTCTAAATGATTCCAAACTGGATTTACTGGATTTACTGGATTCTTTGTATGCAGTTTACAGTATTTTTCTTCATGAGATACTACTCTACCCCCACATGAAGGCCAGCAGAAGCAATATAAGCAGATCCAGTGTCTGAAAAATGAGGGTAGAGATGAATTACAGTTAGTCATACGAAGATGATTAAAAATAAATCTATATATCACTCAAATGAGGCAGAACTCCTCATAAATGCATGCATAAAACATGCTTCAGAATAAATATGCTGGCTGCTGATGCAAAAAAAAAAAAGAAAAAGAAAAGAAAGAAAAAAGAATCACGATGAAACAATGAAAGGGGTTGCATATGCACAATAGGTCTGCACGCGTTGTAACCGCAATCAGCCTCACTTGTTGCATGAGCACGGGACCAGGCGAACTCAGCCGCCGGCAGTGACGGTCTTCTCTATTTCTATGGTAGCTGATTTGCAGCTCACAAAACGGACGGGGGGAAAAAAAGCATGCAGATGATAAACAAAGCCTGAAGCTTGTCCTAACCACACAAACACATGAATCATATACACCAATCACCAATACAGTAATGGCAAGACGAATATTATTTTTTGGTCCTCGATTTCCCCTTGTTATTATTCATTAGTACCGTACCCACTGCACATTCTGGCCATTTTTTCCCCAAAAACTTTTTATCTTTTATTATCCTTTGCCATGGCAATGACAAACACAATATAATAATCCCCAGAAGTGGGAAGAGAAAATAAAAGATTCCACTTGGATTTCAAGCCTGGAGCATGCCATTACGGGCACGGGAATTGATTTCCTTTATAATAACTGGATAATGCCTGAGTTATGCACGTTCCTCATTGCCTAATAATTACTGGTTTGTGTGCTGGAGGGTATCGGGGTGTAGGGAAAAAAATGGTGCTTTGTTAGATTAGATATGGCTTGAGTAGTCTCTACGGAGAATTTATGGCAATGTTTCCATGTGCGCATCCGAGTATACATTTCATTACACTTGGCAGTGATGTAGTCCAAGTTTATTTCATTGTGCTCTGGGGCATACTTCACCTCAGTACATTAAGTTCAAGAAATTCATCATCTGAAAACAACATAATACGAGTTGGATATGATGGACTAGAAGCGATGGTGGTGATTCACTACAAAGATGACTGGCTTATTTAAAACATTACACTATAAATATTTGACTTACAATTACAGAGATGTAACACATGAGGTACCGGTATAAAATACATATTGGCACTGTCATATTCTATGCTTGTCCAAAAGATAGGAAGGACGGAATTTTTGCCTACTCATGAGAAAAATAACAAATATGGATCGCTGTCAATGCTGACAAAATGGCAACATAATTTGCATTAACACGACACAGACGATACATGTCACATGAGTTATCGACAGCGAAGTTATATACATATTGATCTAACATGGTAACATAACGATGCTGGCAAAGTCTCCGTTGGGTTTTCTTCAAAAAGCCTCTCTTGACAAGTGACATGTAAATTCATTAGTGTGCTTGCAGAAGAATCAAGCACATTACACTCCTGCATATTTTCCACTACAGGAAAGGTTGAATTGTGTATTGTTTTGTTTTGTAATTCAAACTGAATATGTAAACAACGTCATCAGCATGAGACCAACATTTACATTTTAAGATTACTGGAAGTCCCATTCACCCAAACCTGAAATTGACAGATTTTTAAAATCAAGTTTTGCAACATGATACGAAAACCATGAATGTAAAAAATAAAAATGAAAAAATAAGTTCTCATGATACATGTATGCATCGCAATCCCCCCCCCAAAAAAAAAAAATGTTACAGCATAATTTTTTTTTTAACTGTTGTGATTGCTTGTCCTGTAAAGTATGTGTGAACAGCACACTAATTTTTTTTTCTTAATCCCATAATGCAACACAACACAGTAGGTCTCCAAACTTTGGTGCCCACGGTCACGCTCTGGTCATTGCTTAGGGATGCACAGTTTAGCGATTCAAATTGCTTCATTTGCTGTGTGTGAGAAGGGTGCCACAAACAATTAATTTTTTACATCGCAATGCAAAAACGACAGCTCCTGTGTGTGAATGCACCTAATGGGTGCTTACAGTCAGGTGCATGCTTCTACAGTTACCTACTTGTGACAATCTTCTCAATCATTACTTATCGTTTCCTTCTTGCTTTGAATTCACTGATCTTGCGTAAAAGAAACATCCCTTTTCACAGGTAAAGTTTCCTTTAATCCCATAAGAAGTCTTGGGCGTTGTTTCTGAGGGAAAACCGATGGCTACTGAGCACTGTGTATGGTAGCTAGTTGATTTCAGATCAAACTGACCTTCAGCCCAAGGTCATCCACAGCTGGACCGAGGGGGGAAACCCTCATCCTCAGCACTGCCGTCTAATGTGATGAGTCACGTCATGGGGAAACAAGACGCAGTTTGACGCTTGGTCTGTCACATCAACGTTAAGTAGGCTAAATGGCTTTTAAAGTATCAATATTTTTTGGTCCGACTGTTTTTAAAGGAGGCAGAAATTATGTTTGATAATGGCACACAGATTCCTCCTCAAGTAAAAATATTCCCGTTGTTTCAAAATAATTCCTTTTGTTCATTATAGCGATTATCAAAATCACTGTTTAAGTGACACAAGAAGGCCTATAATAAAAATGCTTTGTGCATACCTACAAATCAAAACTTTGAATGAAATAAATTTAGGGCCTACACGTTTGCAGCAATGGTAGGAGGAAATCCTTTTTATTCTTGAGATTTGTCTAAATATAAGAGCATTAACACTGCTTTTTCTGCAACTGATATTTTTCTCCTTTTCTGAGCATGAAACATTCAATACCCAAGAGCTCTGTATCAGACGATGAATTGCATTTAACTCTCATGTCAGGCTGGCTCCCGACCAACACAATCATACACCTATTTTAGTGCTCTGCTCTTTATCTGAACTTATGCACACCCACAAACTGCTAAATATATCATAGAAAAGAAAAAAAAAAGTGAACCTCAGATTTAATCTAAAAAATATATCATGAAACGCCTTCCTGACATACAGAAACAGACAGAGGGACAAGGAGAAAAAGAGATTTAAAAAAGAGAAAAAGGGACAAAAAAAGAGAGAGTAATAGAATACCAGAGACTTGCTGCTTTTCCCAAATGGCTAATGAGTCACTTTTTAGTTAAGACGCAACCCAATCTAGCTGGGGGTATACCCTACCTGCAGCTAGTGATGTAGCTTCACCACGGTCTCGTGTCCTGGCCCACTGCCGACCCTCCCAGGATCATGACTGGGCACGTTAATCGAACATAAACATTTACGTTGGCGACCCAGCTCAAACTTCGCAGCGCTCCATTTCCTGGCACTCCCTACATGCTCACGTCGACAAATTATGAAATCTTTGCCCCCGTAAGACCCGCAGTGGGAATTGCAGTGGTTTCAAATACTTTCGCCCGAGTGCAAGAGCATGAAAATGAACAATCGCAATGGGAATAACATGGAGGAGGGGAAAAAAAATAAAGAATAAATCTTTGAGGATTGGGCTATATCCTCTTCACTTATCGAAAAGCACATAAAATCAGTGTAACTCTACAAACCTAAACAAGCACATTACCTGTTTCTATAAAAGTCAATCAACTTTGGTTATAGGGACGGAAGTGACCTTGCATCTCAATTTGTAGCAAGTCCATGACAGGGTGGCATTTTGCTCATGTGCTCCAACAGGGGTAACATTCAAGCAGCGGTGTTTCAAACATCCAAAGCCAGAGGCTGGAAAGGTGATGCTTTGGTAGCACTTAAAATGACATGTGGAGGAGGCTTACTATTTTTTTAAGGGGTAGGGTATGGTCTACTTGGCCATCTAAGGCTGCGTTCATGCGAAACTAGAATTGCGTTTCTAAACACGTTTAGTAGCTAAACGCGTTCATGCGAGTTTTCCATTTAAACGCGTTTCAAAACGCCGATCTGAAACGCGGAAAAAAGGGCCTTTTGAATCATGATTCTGCCAGAATCACGATCGCAGAAACCGCATGAACGCAACCGAGATTTCAATCATGATTCTATGACGTCATTGTGCGCTGTGCGCATGCGTGTCTCATGGGGTATCCCACAGCTTGTAGTGTTTTGATACCATACTTGCACTTGCTTGTTTACATCAACGCCATACACCGATTCTATGCTCGTATCTAACTTTAACTGTTTATTATAATAGTACATGTAATTACTCTCCGATTGAGTTGATAAAAGTAATGGTTGCAGCGCTGTGTCTACCAAGGGAAACAATTGGAGAGACGAAGAATTAGGATTATTCCTCGATCTGTGGGCAGAGCCTGAATGCCACAGCTTATCGGAAAGTATTCACCGAAAATACGAAATAAAAACGTAACGGCCTGTACAGTTGCAATAAGGAGGTCTGGCTCGAGTTGCAGAGACAAGGTCAAACTGCGCAGTGCGTTGCGCAATGGCAAAGGATGAGCTGAGCCAGAATCAGCGCTGCGAAAGCCCGCATGAACGCTCTTCCACTGAGACCATGATTTGAAACACCGTTTTGAATCATGATTCATGTTTGTGATTCTGGCTATGAAATTCGCATGAACATGGCCTAAATTCAAACAAAATTCCTCCTGAACTGTGATGGAGAACAGCAGTGTGATACCAGGGTGGGGTGAATAAAAAGTGCCCATCCGGGAGATGAGAGTTGGAGTTGGCAAACATGGCGTGAACAGCTGTAGTCATTCGGTGCTGATCCAATGTTTTGTCGGTGTATGACAGATATTTTGTCGGTGCATGACGTGTGATTCATTGGTGCATGACATGAACCCTGTAGGCCTACAGGATGTTTTCATTTTTGAGATCAAATTGTCTATATGATTTACAATAAAAATCAAACTGCAAGCGAAATATTTGTCTCTTTTCATTCTGCACTTAAAGCAATCATATATATATATATATATAACCTCTTGTGAATGTTTGAAATTTCCATCATACTGTATGCAAAGATGGCCAAATGCTTGATATGTGTTTCATTCTCCTTCTTCTTTTAAAGTCTTGAACTCTGTAGTTGAAGATTTGGCATTGCAAGATAGTGTGCATGTCATTATTCATGAAAAGTTTGTCATATCTACCTGCAGATTTGTCAAGTTTTCTGTTGCTTTTCTCCAAATATTTCCCAAAGGCTTATGAAGTCAGCATCACACAATACTACAAGTTTCCAACCATATGTTACATTACATGCTCAAATGGAATGTTTTTACGTGCTTCTTATTCAAATGATTCATCATTCTAATGTTACACTTGCTGATTTCTGCTTGACAGCTACCAACAAGGCTTCCTCGATGATAGCTACTAGCATGAAAGTGAAACTCAACTCAAGGTTTAATGTAACTTTCTAAAAGAGAGCAAAGTGAAACAAACAGAACAGTAAAGGCTTCGTCAAAACTGGATAAGGAATAAGAAATTTTCATCACTTGCAAGTCGCCTCCAAATTCCTACTGAACTAATCCCATGAATACCATCATGCTATACATACTGATGTGATCAATGGCCAATTCCAGAAGCTAACTTCAAATTTGTTTGCCAAGTGTGTTTTGTTTTGTTTTGTTGTTGTTGTTGTTTTCTTGGTGGTACAGACAACATATTATTTAAATTTAAAATAATTTGGTAAACTACAGCTGTCACCTTTAATTCCACTTCCATCATTCACATCACTCACTGATCTTCGGCTGCTAAAAATGCTGGTGGTGACGTTGATGAGGAGAATGTGAGGAGAGAGAAATATGGGAGGGGGTGGGGTGGAGAGAAAGAGGGTGAGGGGGGAGAAAGGCCAGCGTGTCATTCAACCTCGCCTGCTTCCTGGGCTGGGCTCTCTGGAGAGGGAGGCAGTGGCTCTGCTCGGTGACTGAAGACCCTCGGAGATGCGGACTGGTCGAAGTGCCTTGTATATATTAGTAGCGGGGGCACATGGCACGGAATGAACCCTGTATTGCACACGTTGCTCCAAACGAGGAAATCAGGTGAGAAGCTTGTCTCGCCCTCCTCTCATTTTCTGATGACGCTCGCATTTCCAATATCACACCCCTGAATGTCATGGCTTTTAGCAATACGATTTGTACGGAAAGAAATACAGTCTTAAACTCCTATTTCACCCTGCTGAAGTTTACAGAAATGTCTTCACTCGAACTTCCAAGACTGGGTGTAGTTGGTTTCCTGAACAAATAAAACAACTTGTTTGAATTTACCATCAAGGTAGAAGAAACTGGTACATTTATCAAATCTCAGAAGAATTACAATCATTGCAAGTGTGTCGTAATCTCTCCACTGGTGTCTTCCTAAATGGAATCCAAAGTTTTAGATGAAAGCGTTCAATCACAATACAGCTCATTATCTTTAATCAATAGCAGATATTACAGACTTGATCCCACCATGCATAGATTGTTATGCTAATTTTCCCTAAATGTCCATCTTTTTTTTCCTTTTGCTCACAGAAAAGAAGCACTTTGGTAAACTTAAATTATAGTATGGTAAAATCTCACTATAACACAATCCTTGAAACAGGCAAAATTGCATCAAGTTGTCAAAAGACAGAAGAATTATTACAGTTGAATTTGTTTCACTGTTGCAACCCATACAGCTTTTAGCTAAAAAAAAAAAAAAAAAAAGAAGAGTGAGAGAGAGAAAAAAAAGGATGGAGCATCATATTCCATCAAGATTGCTGCATCACTTTTCCTACACAGGAGAGACCGTAAGATCTACTGGCCGAATGCAGCGATAAACCTTTACTCTCTTCCTCGCAACACACCTGGACTTTTTTCACTATTGCCAAACGCATGACCAGAGAGCAGTGCTGCATCATGTGGAGTAAATGTTGTTGCCATGGCGACACACAGAAACAATTACTTCTGCCTCATGATAAACTGATTCTCAAGGCCTCCTTCCAAGTTCACTGACCTGGAGTAAGGTCCCTGAACCCTCCTGCATGGTAGTGTTTCCCTGATAATTTGATCCAGGTATGTTCTGAGAGCAATAGATTTATTCATTCCAGCTTCCTAGAAAGACAATTCCTTCTTCCCAACTGATGTGGATGGAATCTGGTTAGTGCGCATTATTTTATCTGCACTAGGAACTAATATAGATACTTCGTGCAAACCAGCACAGTGTTTGTTTTGCTGGCATCCTTTTCTTTCAGACATACAAGGAATTGAAAATCCTCTGAGTAAACTTTGCTCTTTGCAGTGAGTGGATTCTATCTTTAGATTTAAGTTAAAGCTGGGCTGTGCTTTCATGAAAAAAAAAAGAATAACAAAGAATCTCATAATGCACTGACAGATTGTACAATACAAATGAAATCATGAATTTATAGGACTTCCATATCGATTTTCTATTGGTAAATTTGACTTTAAGCTGAATGAATAGCAATTGTAGTCCCAAACATGATATATGTGACCTCGTGTCCCACTTTTCTTTCGACAAAGTTCTCCTAATTCCCCAGCCGGATTGCATCAAAGTGCAATTGTACCCTAAGTTCCATTCTAGGTCCACTGTTTTCTGACACGCAAAGTCAAGTTCTTCAAAATATGAAATGTCACATCTCTTGCAAAGCATGCTACCTCTTTGCACCCATAAGTTTCAAGAAAAGCAGGAAAGATAAATAGAAAGTATCATTCGGCCAATATCATTTGATATAGGGGATCTTTTTGGGCTGGTAGCATCAAAGAAATATTGCACCTTATCTGCCACATGGTACTGTTCAAATCACGTGGTAAACATACTGGAGTTGTGTCATTATCTGTACAGCAAATACGTCCATTGTGGTGGGTAGAAACACTGGCTATAATTCTTCAAAGGGAAAGAGAGCTTGGTTTGCACACCTGAGGCCATTGTTTGCCGAGTCCTGTATTAATTGAGGTGACTCACTTTAATCTGGGTCATTAGACCGTGGGTACTCCTACACGAATCTACACCTTGCCTTGTGCATGCTAACCTCAACATTTCAAAAGTTACATGCCGCATTAAAAAAAAAAAATCAGCTCTACAGAAAGAAAGAACAACTTTTCTTTGCTTCATACACAAAGAATATTTTCTATTTTAGAACTTTCTTTTTGTTATTAAGTTCCCAGAATAAAAATGAAGAGACTATCACTCAGAACATAATCCCTAAGTTTCTGCTTTCATTTTCAAAATGCAAGTGCAATCTTTTACAGTTTCAGAAACATTTAAAACGTCCAATATCAAGAGTTAAATGGCTCCTATTCATAGCAAGCACAATGTCTTTGGAGAAACATCTTCAAATGTTCCATATTTTGAAACATACTGATCAAAGGAGTTGGCCAAATTTGTGGCAATCCACTTTGGTCAAGAGTAGTGACCCTCAAAACATGTGGCAGGTAAATCCTCCTTCTATTCTCAAGCAATATGACTTACAAAAAGGCTGTTGCTATTGCTTATACACTCATTAAACTGCTGTGAGTAATTTATCACTTAGATCATTAGAATACCATTGAATCTACACTGTTAGCCAGAGGTGAAATGGAATTAACAAAACAATAAAAAACAAAAGAAATTGATTTTGATTGTGCTATTTTTTTTCTAAGACTGAGGGAGGAAGAAGATGGAATCATCCGAAAGGGGATTTGGCTGCACTGATCGACGAGATGGATAGAGACGATGCTCTGAGTAGAAATTGAGGGGTGAAATGGGGATCACTACTGCAGCACATAATCTTATGGGTCTAGCAATACTGGAAACCATTAATGAGTCCTGCCAAGCTTGATTGAGATCAAGGTCCTGTTTCATAAAAAAAAAATCCTGTTCCATAAAACTTGTTATCAGTAACAACTGCCACATTTCTATGAAAAATTTACTCTCAGCCAATCAGATGCAAGGATTTCAGCAGCTTGTAACAACTATCGTAACTTGTTATTAATAACAAGTTTTATGAAACAGGGTCCCGGTGAGCTGATAACATATTTCTTCTGTGTGTGTGTGTGTGTGTGTGTGTGTGTGCGTGTGTGTGTGTGTGCGTGCGCCTATCCTATTTTCTTTCTTTGTTATTTTTTTTTTAAGCCGTTTTAGTGCCTGGAACCACATCAGTCAATGATTCACTGATTCTATCTTCTTCCATTTCCTCTCACTTTCTTCATTTCATTTTATTTCACTATTATATTTCTCAAATGACGATACATCAGAAATATATCCTTGACCAAGAATTGCATGATAAGACAATAAATACCAGTGAAGAAACTTACTGAATGGAAATGTGAATAGGAAATAACAGGATAATGTTGGGGTACCTGCTGAAACATGAGTTGCTGGGCAAATTTTCCTACAAAAGCTGGATGAAATACACTTACCTGATGTGCGGAAGACAGCACAGAGCTGAGTTTTGGGTGTGTCCACCAGCTTGCTCCTAAACTCTCTTCCAGGTACTGCTGAGCCTGAAGGGACTGGGGGAGCCCCTGGGGTAGACCCTGCTTGCGAGCCGCTGCTGCCGCCGCCACATGTGCTGCAGCAGCAGTGGTGTGCGGTGCCGCCTTTACCTGCTGCCGGGCAGTGCGGTGGTGCTGGGCTGCAGCCGGCGACACCCCATGGGCGTGGTGGTGGGCGTAGAGGTACCTCTGCAGGGAGGTCAGATCCCTGGAGCCAACCAGGCTGGAGAGGCGGCCAATGTTGGCCCCATCACTTTGGGCCTGCGCCTCCTCCAGTGACTGGACCATGGCCACCGCCTCGCCCTTCAGCTGGTTGGCGTGGGTACCGCACACATCGCACCTGTCGCTATTCCAGGCTTCTTGCAGGCTCCGCGGGATGTGAAGGTGTTCGTACAGTGTAGAAGAATCCTGAAACAAGCATCAAAAGATTATCTGTCAGTAACTAATCAACTCTGTCACTCAAGACACTGGTTATAACAACCCATGTTATCAACACTCCTGTATTTAGAGAAAGATACAGAGTATAATGTTACCATGGCAATTGTGATTCAACACATGATTATCCAGCTCTTTATTCAAATGCAACAGAAAACAAGTCAACATAATGAATAAAAACACTGCAGACTTCTCAACTCACTTGAAGTCCCTATAGATGTATGATGTGCTGCTCTAATGTGGGTCAACCAAATGGGGCATAAATATGGCTAGACCATTAATAGTCCATGATCAAAAACAGCACAGAACTCAACAAAAGAAAAAAAAATCAGCGAAATGTCCAGCTCTATATTCCAACAAACCATGAGTGGATCAACTCTGCTGTGCAGAGGAAATAACTCCAGCTCCTAATTCTCTCTTAAGGATTCACAGAGAGAGAGAGAGAGTTCATCTGACTATTACGAAAATCCATCTCCAGTGTACACATACACCCACTGAAGCCCTAGGTGGCAGGCCCAACCAGCTGCACTTCTCCATCCCCACTGGTCAGTCCCGCTGCTGCTGCTGCAACGGCTTGTGTGCCCACGAACTTAGGCTAATCTGAGAGTCAACAGGAAGCACTGGTAAACAAGTAATTGGCAATGAGTGGAGGCAAATAAAACATGGGTACTGTTTTCTCCTGGCCCCCATACTTAGTGCCAGCCTACCAAACAAAAAAATGTGCTGAGGTCGGTTGCTCCATGTTACCAACAGGAGATGGAAAGTGGGTAGGGAGTGAGGGATAAGCGCTAAGCACATGTGTGACTGCAGCTTGTCTGTTTTTCAAAGGTAAATGTTTTGAAGTCAAACTTACTCAGTTCAAGGAAAATGTTCTTCCACAGGAATGATGCAAAAATCAAATGCAAGAAGCAGTGTTACGTGTGAGTTATCTGCAGTCCGTAACAAACACAACTTTGCAGCTCCAACCCTCTTTGTTCAAACTGTTGTAAGGAGAGAGATAGGCATTCAAAATCTCATTCTACATGGCATCTACGGAGACACAGCCATATCTCACAAGGTTTAGTGTGTGTGGGAGGTGGTGTTGGGTTCCTGCATATGGTTTGATGAGCAGGAAGAAAACACTTCTCGTCACTCAGTTAAAATCCCTGGTGAGAACTCCCTGAATGATACGCATTCCCAGAATGCAATTCCAGATCCACTAACATGCCAAGTCCAGCACACGAAGCACCATACTTCATTTATCAGGTCATCACAGGGTACAAAGGAGAACATACTAGCCTAATACCTCCTTGGTATAACCATGGTTTAACAGGGAATGGTGGAAATTTGGTACAGAGAATTCTGATATATATTCTTATTTTGTAATAGAAAAAATTCTTATGGGTTTTCACTGTTTTTGTTTTGTTTTTCATTTTTAGTCTGTTCTCCCCCCTTTTTTTTAACAGATACTGACTATTCACACTTGCTGTCATACACCATGCTTCTTGGTCCTTACAATATCTTCACACCAAGTTTTCACTGTGTGTGTGTAGACAAAAAAAAGCCATGCAAACAGACACAAAACACCCTAATGACGCGTGGACCTCTTTGGCAAAACATGGGCATGATTTGTTACAACAAGAAAATAAACCCATTCTGGCAATAATGCAGTAATTTTCCAGGTGAATCCATCTTATAGAGCATTAATTTTGTTTCATGGCCAAGACATACACAATCAATGAGTGCTGCCTGTATCTTGTATACCAAGAACAGATAGAATTAGGGGAAAATTAGATATATGCAAATTACTGCATATACTGTATAATTATGTACTTTGATAACACTAGAAACCGACTTTCTCCACAGATGGACTACTGCCTTGGAGGAGTGGCTTTGAACTGAACTTTTTATGTCAATGAAACTTTTATATTAATGTTTTATATAGGCTGATTATAGTTACTACTATCATGCCATTTGATGGTTTGCAAAGAGCATGATTGTCATGTCAACTATGTTGGAGCAGGGAGAGAAAATTTTACCAAAACAGATCAAAATGGCCCCACATGATCCTCTAAAACTCCTCTGTTTGTTGGTATGACTGAACCCAACAGGACGAGAACGATAAGTCCAGAAAGAAGGACATCACTGTTAGTCTTTTTTATGAGAATACTTCAATCAAAGTTTATGGTTTCTTTTGCAATTGTGCCTAGCACTGATTTAATGGTAAGATTTTTTCTAAGGATTCAGTACTCACCAGAGAATCACCCCTGTTAGTCATCCAATTCATTCCTCAAGAAGATCCAATAGTCTGGACCACAAAATTTCATCAGAACAGAGCAATGTCTTCTCACACTGCTAAATGAGCAGTCCGCGGGTAAAGAATTAGCTGAACAAATGAGGAAATCTGGAAGCTGGGGCCAAAACAGACATCAACAGAGGCTCAAACTCATTGCTCTAAGCCCTTTTTATTGACTTTCCCCCCCAAATCCATTTAGCCTAAACTCCTCCTCCTACTGATAAACAACTGGCTCCTTGATTCAAATGCTAATGGGTAATCTATATAATTACACAACCATGCATCTAGCTGTGAAGATAGGGGTAAGAAAGCTAAGGGAGAACAGAAAACTAGAGAGGGGGGGGGGGGCTGATGAGATTGTAGGCTGTTTACACCATTTATTAACAGCGTGGCTTCACTCATTACACTCCCACCATAGTTCATGAATGAAGGGGGGGGGGGGAAGGGGGTGAGTGGACAAAGGACTGGACAATAGATCCCCACATTTCTAACTGGACACAGCTACAAGTTGTGGTCAGGGGAGTGATATTGCGGACCTGTCAATCAGGCCAGGTGACAAGAGCGCAGTAATCTGATAGGCAGGTTCAATAGTGCTAGTCTGATCCCCAGCCCCTTGATGAACTCTTCAAGGCACAAGCATGCTTGCACTGTTGTCTTTACCAAGGAGGTTACCTCTTTGTCTATATACCAGGTGAGGTGGGAAACGAAATACCTTTCCAACCCACTTCCAAACTCTCTTGTCCAAAGGTGAAGGAATATTAGAATCATATTTTGGCACCATCCACCCTACCCATTAGTCTTTGTATATTTGACAGAAGCCTTGACATATGAATTTTCTGCTAAGTATATTTTAGAAATGCAAACAGAAGAAAACTGACCAGAAAAGAATATAATCTATTTGTGGAAAAATTCGCAAAGAAAATGGGATTCCATCGGGATATGGGATGGGATCCCAATGGAATCCCATTTTCTTTGCGATCCCATCCCATATCCCGATGGAATCCCATTTTCTTTGCTCATTTTTCCACTAATAAAGTATATTTTAGGAGATGAACTATGGGTATTCATTACTTCTTGGTTCATTGTCGAAGAGAAACAGAATAAATTAATACTTTACGCTTTCATTACCTTAGAAACTGCAAGGTTTTCTTGACTACCCAAAGCCAAAAAAAAAAAATATATTATTGAAACATGAATTATTTCAAGCAATATGTTCTCTATGATAATCAATTCATGGCATTAATCATATTTTGGAGGAATGACACTTGTGTGTAAATAGAGCACAAAACATGTGTGACGTAAAGAGAATTTTTACATGGGTATTTAAATAAGTCAACTTCATCACAGACTCATCTAACATAGAATTTTTTCTTTACCTACCAATAATAAACAGGTCTGGGTGTAGACTAGATGTAATAGCTTGAATCCAAGAGGAAATGGAATGAATTGGAGCTGATAGAGCAAGGGATTACAGGCCAAAAGGCAGCAAAAGCCTGTCATTAGCACATATTCTTTGGAATAATATGCCTAATTTGTTGTTCACACAGTTCATTGTTACACGATAAGAACATACCATGGGCACAAGAGCTTTTATGGCAACCTAAGCTTGAAGCATTGTATGCGAAATGATAATAACATTTTCACTGCAGGCTATTAACATTCGTTTTGGTGTTCCTCGTACTTCCTACAGAATCTCCTTCATGTCTCTTTGTTCCTTTGCCATAAATCTTCAGAGCTCATACATCAGTGTAGACATTCATCCTCTGCGTCATAAATTAGCAAGGCAAAACAGATGTATGTAGCAATTAGACTGCGCTTTTTCAAATCATCACAGTCGGATGAGTAAGCCATTTAGTTGACATCTCTGAATCTTCATATAAAAGAAACTCTAGATCGAAGGTTTCATTTGCAAGTGTTGATGTGACCAAAGCTAATTCCTACACAATTACCGACAAATCCTGCTCATATCTCTACGTGACTGCATATGGAATAAGACATTGAATAACACGAAATGAGCATCTTTCATCTAATTTCAGGTAAGTACTGAGCAAAAGTGACAGTCACTGCTCTTGAATAATTACAGATGATGAATACAGGGGTTGGTGAGGAGGTGAAAAGGCTACACACAGCATCAGCTGTTTGCAGTATGAATCAAAATGTGACTTAAGTGTTTAAAGAGCACAATGGAATTTGCTTTTTCCAGCGCTGCTCCTGTGTATAATTTTGCTCAAATTTCAGCTTCAAATACAATAACGTATTATAGCAAAAGATGACACCTCATTCTACCAAGCATGTCATCTAATGCAATTTGCAGTAATCATGTGACATTAACATGATGAAGCAGAATATTCTACCTGAAGACAGCATGTGGAAGTTGCTTAAGATATTCACAGAAAATTAGATGAAATAAAAATCTGAGCATACATCTATTTCTGATAGGTGAAATTTCATGACAGCTAGATCTAGGATTTCTACGGCTGCTGTTGGCAGGCAGCAAAAGTGACATCCTTTTGGATATCTGGTGGAAAATCTTTGTGTGCTTGGAAAAGTGGGACAGTTCCTAGAAAAAGAAAACTACCTTGTTTTACTAAATCTCTCAATCTTCCATATACTTCTCCTTTATCAATGGACACTCTTTTACCTTTCTATCCTTCCATCCATTTTGCTCTCCATTTCAATTCCTTTCGGTCAACTATCATGGCTCAAATTTCATTTACTCTACAAATAATCTTGTCCAGAAAACTCTGCCAAGTTGAATTTAAGTCAGCCTTTCTTTTTCCACAGAGTGACTACAGGAGAGAGGCTCTTATATGAGTAGAATTTCATCGTTCACGCTGTGATGGGGAAATGACATGGATGGCGTAACAAAACGTCCATAATCCCGGAGTGGAAAAAACAAATTATTTAAGTCAACAGACACGGTGACAAATGCACAATGCATTATGTGTGCTGGAGACAGGTCTAGAACACCCCCTTCAAACAAGTTTATTCAACAGTGAGAAAGAAAGAGAGAGAGAGAGAGAGAGAGAGAGAGAGAGAGAGAGTGGAGGAAAGAGAAGAAAAAAAAAGGTTTGGGAGACAAAACTCTTGTCTCGATCTGCCCTCCAAAAGACACCAAACATTGAGCTTCAATATTTTGGCAGTGGTTGCCTCTCCATGGGGAACAGGGAAAAACGCGGGCAAACAGACCGCAGGTTTCCGTCAATATTTGCCCCCTCTGTGGGTTGTTGGGGCTAATTGTTGTTGAAGTTGACTTTTAAACTTTTATCACAAGTTTTTCTTTTCTTTTTCCTTCCTCCTCCTCCTCTGGTCATATGGAAACACACAATTTATATATCTGTTCGAGTGTCTGGATCAGGGAAATTTTATGAGCATTTCTGACAAGAGTTTACATCCTGTATTTTTTCAACGTGCCTGAACGGTCGAGTATGGTTTATTATGGGCTGCTCTGAGAAGTGGACTGAGAATCTTAGGAGGACCAATCTCAATTTCCGAAAGTTGTAAACTACACAGAAAAACCTGCTACCTGCTGTGCTGACTTTGTGATTACATCATCTTTTCTGGTTCGTGTCTTTTTAAACCTTGTGTGTGTTTGACTTATGTCGGGTGCAAAGGAGTACTCCAATTTTCAAAGTTTTGAGTCCAGATTTAGTATCATTTCAAATCTACATTTAAATTCAAATTCAAACTCTGAATTCATAAGGAAATCTAGCTCTGAATTTAGATTTAAACTTGAATTTGAATCAGAATATAAATTTGAAGTAAATTTTGATATAATGTACTAGTACATGATCTCTAATGAAGTCTAGTATACAATAGGGTAAATGCAAAATGAAGATGTTTGTAAGTACACACTGACCTTATTTCTGGACCTACATGGAAATCTTGATGTCAAAATGGGGATATTATTAAACAGGAGATGCTAAAGACTGCTATAACTGTTGCTAATCTGCATCAGCTGGCCCCCGAATGTGAGTCATCCCGCAGACTGGGGGGACCATGTGACCTATTTATTCTGCCAACTTCTTGCCAGCCCTGCTTGTTATCTTTATTTCAAGCCTTAAATGACTACACATACATAACTGCTTGCAAAAGCAGCTATCAGCCCTTCATGTCTAAAATGACATACTTTCCTCTTATTCTTATGAACACATTGGTCAAACACTTTTAAACAATGATAAGACATCTATGGTATTGACCCTTTAAGACCAAGAACTGAAAATTAAAGAAAAGGGAAAGAAAAGAGACTCTTGCACTGGCCCCAATAATCTTGGGACGCTGAACTTCAGTTTTGCGGTAACAGTTGATGTTCATTCACTGCAGCCATAAACTTCACTTCCGACTTTCTGTCTCTCAAAATTGCCTCTTTTGTGGGTCTGTCCATCAAAATGTTTGCATATAGAGTTATGCATTCCAAGTTTTGAGAAAAATTGTGTCAAGCACACTTGATAATATTATGTATTTGCACTCTATACAGATGCCACAAGATTTTTAAAAAACGAAAGATTTCCAAATCTAATCACTTGTATTTTTTTTCATGATGAAGTTGTCAAAATTAAAGCTATCCATATAAAAGGATGGTAGATGATGCAATGACTGAATTGATACTGACAACATGACAGCTGATTGACAAGGCTGTGTCTGCTTGTGGTTTATGCAATTCTTAATTCATTCTGACATCACAATTACACCCCCAAATGATTACTGCCAACTTCCCTGTATTCACTAATATACTGAAGAATTTATCATAAAATGAGATAATAGGATAGCACATGGATAGATATATTGTATCATGGACATATCTTATGGATCACACATATCACACAAAAGTATAATTTTGTAACATGTAGTCCCACATACTTATGTACGAAGGGATCATATTTGGCAGTCATGAATATTTCTTGGCTCAAATAACAATAAGGATTAAGTCTCATTGCAATCTTGTTGATTATTCAATATGCACAATGCTTTACTTATTTTTTTTTTTGTATCATTGAGGTAGACTTTCACAAACACATGTAGGCCTGAACTCCCTCTCATATACAATAATCACCACAAAAGGCACTAGAATACTCAAAGCTTGAAGTCACAGATAGCCATATATGGATAAGTATGAGGAAAAAATCCAACAGAAGTCAGGACATCGAGAAAGAGAGTGAGAGAGAGAAAGATAGACAGACGGATATATACAAGCAGACAAAGAAATAGAGAAGGAAATGTGACAATAGCAAGGGAATACACAGATTAAACTTTTTTTTTTTGCAAATATGTTGTTTTTCCTGTTGTGAAAGTTAACAATAAGGATTAAGTCTCATTGCAATCTTGTTGATTATTCAATATGCACAATGCTTTACTTATTTTTTTTTTTTGTATCATTGAGGTAGACTTTCACAAACACATGTAGGCCTGAACTCCCTCTCATATACAATAATCACCACAAAAGGCACTAGAATACTCAAAGCTTGAAGTCACAGATAGCCATATATGGATAAGTATGAGGAAAAAATCCAACAGAAGTCAGGACATCGAGAAAGAGAGTGAGAGAGAGAAAGATAGACAGACGGATATATACAAGCAGACAAAGAAATAGAGAAGGAAATGTGACAATAGCAAGGGAATACACAGATTAAACTTTTTTTTTTGCAAATATGTTGTTTTTCCTGTTGTGAAAGTTATCTTTTGTTTATTATCATATTGTGTTATGCTGTAAATTGATATGGTGATATGGACTCACTGAAAAACAGCTCTGAGGCTAACAGTGCATTTTTTTAAACTGTATTGAAATAAAACAAACAAACAAACAAACAAACAAACTTGGGATATATTTTACACATTTCCAGATGAAGATTAAAAAAAGACATATTTCTCTCTAGACTGCTCAGCTTAACTCTATCCAGGGCTGAGGTAATGTCCATCCACTGGAGGATATATCATCAAACATGGCATCTTTTATTACTACACATGTTGCCATGCTCCCAAGGTAGGCTTTGTTAGCCACTATCCCTGCTTCCTGGCAAAGTGTATCAACAGCATTGTTCCCCTGCTTGTGTAGCTTTTATACCTCATTTCTGACTAAAAACAAGTCAACCATAAAAAAGGGGAAAATATATATACATATATCCATGCTTACTGGCTTGACCTAGCCATAAATCATACATTGGCTGATTTATCGCTGTTTGGCAAACTTTTGGACAACGAAAATAGGTCCCAAATGGAGCTATCAATTCTGAGGCCTGACAAACATGCCCTGATCGAAAAGCTCATAAAATCATACCTTTCCCCGATCTGCTGGTTCCCAAGGAGCAGGTTGCTAAACTACAGTGCCTAGCAACACAAAGGGTACAGGCTCTTCCACTAACCTCTTCAATTTTCTCACCCAAATTTAATCGCAAACAGTGGACAACTGGCATTTAAAACATAAACTAAACTAACGCAAGAATTTAAAATGGGGCACATGCATATTTCACTACAACTGGGAGACTGGGTGTGATAGATAAAAAATTGGCTATTGATAATGACACCTATACTGAACCTCAACCCATCCACTAACCAGCCGCACTCCCACCCCCCCCCCCCAGCTTGTGTTCACCTTCTGACAAAGAGTTCATTTCCTTCCATAAATAGTGTAATAATGATTTTTGTACTTTTAAAAAAGTTTTCATAACATTGCTTGCAACACAAGTCACCATTTCTACCTCACACAAGACATAGCCACTAATTTCTCGTATTGATACTTTCTGACTACTTTATAGCACATCACAGTTGATGATCAGAAATAGTCTGCTTCAGGTAACAAAAATTCTCTACAAAAAGGAATCCATCCATTTCCTCTCTTTTTTTTTCTCATTTTTGTTTTCAATCAAACTCTTAAAAGCTGATAGTACTTGCTGGAAAGCCGATACTTATTTTGACTTATTGCCTAACATATAGGGCACTGAAACAAGCCATCACTCACTCCAAACCCCAAACGTGCTAGCCGTGATAAAGGCAAGTGTGGTGATGTAAAGTCGAAATGATGACGTACGAGCAAATCAGGCATAGATATGAAATATTGACTCCAGGGCCCCTGGATGGAGTCAATACGCGACTGAGTTCCACAACACAAGTCTGGGTCAGCCACAACTGGTGCACCCATACTAATGAATTGGAAGGTTTATTATAATCTATACTTCTACTTTATTACTCAGAATGGAAAAGTCACAGCCATCATCCGTGGCTGAGAGATATCTTACATTTCTCGTGAGTACTGTCAAAGTTTAACATTTGGCTCCTTTTGGACAGGCTAAGATCTTGCTGAAATTAATTGCTGATTGGAAACCACCTTAATGTCAGATTTAGTGAGGTTAGAATCCTTCACCCCAAGGAATCAGAGTCTACTCAATTTTTCCAAATTCAGTTTCATTTCTAAGGATTTTAAACAGTCCTGTCTCAAATAGTAATGTCTTTGTGCAATATTATTCCCTTAAAGATAGTGGGTGTAGATAACAACGAAGAAAGAGTTTTTTAGTCTTAGTTTTCATAGAGTGAAAATGATGGTACAGCCATACTTTACTATGCTTCTTATTGAGTTATCTGAACTAGTGGAACCAGATGTCTTGCAAATTATGAAAACAAACAATAATCATATCTTGGCAAACACAGATCATGGCACAGAACCTTTTAACTTTTTGACCTACCTACATATGTTCTAGTGTCTCATGCTGACACAGACTTGTGTATGTTTTCCAGGTAAATCGATTAAAATACATGATAGAACGGAGTAATCGGCAAACTCTCCTGCACTATAGAATACTTTGGTAAAATCTACTGACATATAATGATAACTGGGCAGAATTACAACCATCTAAACATCTATAATATGCTTATTCCCACTCTTATGTTTCAAGATATCATTAAATCACTCAATGTACTCATGTACAATCGCATTTCTGCACTGATACTCTGCCACATCCTGCCATGCAAATGCACCAAGAGGGGTACTGTTTGGCCTCACTGCCGTTGCCTGGGGCAACCAGTATGTCGATGCTGAAATGTCGTATGTTACAAGATAGCAAGACATCTGCATATCATTGGCCTGTAAGGATTTATCTCTCTTCCAAAGGGTCTAACTTAAACCTGGGAGCTCTTGCTTATTGAGCTAATTCTTGGATTAACTTTAGATGACTACATTCCCTTAAGAAATAACACACACAAATATAAGCTAAATCATTTTATGTGTCTTTGTCACTGAAAAATATTCAGAGAATATACATAGTTTTGAAGATATGCATCATACTGAATTACTCATATCAGGACTAAAATGTGACAATTGGAACTATAGGGACTATCCTTAATTATTTACCAATTTTCATAGTCTGCTTTTGATGTCCGACATTTGCTACCGTGAAATTCTGTGGAAGAATAGCTGGTGCTTTCTAAATAGAAAAAAAACCTATAAACTACCTTTGATATATGCCACACAATAAATCATTTGCTTTGTGGTGGTATGAAAGTCAGAGTGGCACACATATTTCTCTCCTCACAAATGCTGTACGATCTGACCCACATTTTGATCATAACAAGTGTCCATCACCACCATTTAACCACAGTGGCATCCCAAATTTGACACTTTCAAGTTTCAACTGATGCACCTTGGTTCCCATGGATACCCCTCAAGCCAAGATGATGGTTTGAGAGAGGTGGATGGGCCGTTGGTTTGGGGGGGGGGGAGATGATGGGTGATGAGGGTGAAGAGAGAGAGAGAAAGCCACAGTGCTGCATAAGAATGCTAAAATGTCAGCATCAAGACGGGATCCACATTATGAAGAGGACTCCTCTTCTTCTACTCACAGGAAATCAATGCATTCCCGTCAACACTCGGGAGGCTGATGATGGGGATGACCAGAAATGGGTGATGATACTATTAAAGGGAAACTCAGTCCGCTACATGTTTAAGATGACTATTGGGCTTTTTACACTTGCAAATTTTTGCTTAGTCCCGTACCAACGGTGGGGTTAAGGGGGGGGGGGGGGGGGCTTAGCCCCACCGTTGGTACCGGACTTTCCTTAGCCCACTTTCTGTTTCCTCTTGTTTTTGCCAAAATGGGCTAGCCCCACCAATAATCCCGTACTATCTGGCCCTGCAAAATAGCAGGGTTAGCACCGCAATTGCGGTGCCAAGCAAGCGACTGTAAACAGAATGAAAAAATAATCCGGGGCTAAGCAACGGAGACGAAGTCCAACCCCCCACTGACCAATCAGAAATGAGGTAATCAAGTGCTGCCGGTGCGTGCGTGTACTTGTACAGAGCACAGCGTAATCATGAATATTCATGTGATTTGGAAAGTACGGGACTAGGATATACGAGTGTAAAAAGGTCAGTTTTCTCCTTAGCCCAGGACAAGAGCTTAGTACGGGATTTATTGGCGAGTGTAAAAAGCTGAAAAAATTGGTACGCGACTAACGATAGTCCTGGGTCAGAGAAAGTACGGGGTTAAGAAACACGGGTGTAAAAAGGGCTTATGATTCCAAAACTTCAGTGAATATTGAATGCAACTGAAGGGTGAAAGCTGCATTGATGCTCAGCAGAGAAACAGGAAGTTTGCAGAGTTTTCTCAAGTTTTGTTGAAGCAAAAACAGTGTCATCATTTATAATAACATGTAATACTTATGAAAGATGAGGTGAAAATATCTTCTTCTGACAAAGTTTCCACTAAATCATACATGAACAAAATCATTTAAACTTTCTTTTGCGAACATTAGAATTACAAACTATAACAGTACTCCCTTACTACATAAGTCACTATCGCTGAATCATGACTACAATATTTCACTTTCTATTGTTTTTTTTTTCAAATTTAGTGAAGACTTGTATAAAAGTCAACAGATAACTGCAAAGGCTATGACACCACAATCTTACCTAATTTACATGTCTGATTATGGCTGAAATTTCTGCTTCATTGATAAGTGAAATACTGACATTTTGCAATTTTGTCTTTTAAATGTCATGGTCTTTTTTCCCCATCATTGTGAATGTTTTTTTTTGTTTGTTTGTTGTTGGTTTTTTTTTTGGGTTTTACATCATTTGCAACTGGAAGGCCTGCAAATATCAACTTTCATTTTTAGCATGGAGACTCCTCCATCTAAAGCACTGACATTTTTATACTTTATAAGAAATGAGCATAATGCTTTCCTTTTTTTAATACACATTTTCTTGTCATTCCATTGGTAAGATTTGGAATTGAAATCAAAGAGGAGACTACCTACACTCTCTGTCAGATGGCAATGACCATTTCAATCTCTTTGTATACCTACCTGTTAAAATGTCAACATCAGTTTCTTACGTGTCATGGATATAGTGAACATTGAGTTCTGCGAATGACAAACCATTTCTATTCTTCTTGTGCTATTGTTGGTTTTTGTTTAATCTACACAACATCTTCTAAAATGACTGAGCATCGCTATGGCACCAAGTGCAAACTCGGACAAAGCGTAACTCTCCGTAAATTTGAACAGCACAACTCTCCTTTCTTCGACATACTTCGCAGGTAAGATCATTGGTAAATGAGAGGATTTGAGACCAACTACCAGCATGCACAGCACAACGTGGCCTTTCCCGAGGTGGTGACGTGATCATTTCCCCTTGACTTAATTCACAGCAAAATCCGAGTTCAAACATACCTTGAATGACTAATGGGGGGTTCTTCACCTGCTAAAAGAAATGCGGAGTGGGTGAAGTTTGTTGATTGGTATACAGTGACAAAGTGCACAGCAACGGTTCAAGATCCCCGAAAGAGAGACACTTTACACAGAAAACAAAGCGTTTGCAGGGAGAAGAAAGTAAAAGAGCATTTGTTCAAGCTATTGTAGGTGTACAAGAAAAAAGGATAACATTCTTATCCATTGTTCTTCTTGGAAAGAGAAATTCCATTGGGTAGTGTTTACGTCATACAGCAGTGGCGAAGTATCTTAAGAACAGCAAGAATGCAGTGTGTCTTGATTCAAATATGAATTAATCACTTTTATCAGTCAAAACTTTTATTTATGAAACAACTTGCAGAAAAGTAAAGCAGCATTTCTTGTATTCTCCTTTCAGGATTCATTACAGGTAAATAAGCAAAATTCATAACCTTACCTTTAAATATAACCATTACTAACAGACTTCACATGCACCCTGATACCATAAGTAACATAATCAAATATATTTGTTCTAAACCCCTTGAAGAAAAAAGAAAATAAAAGGCCTTGTGAATAGAGGATGCAGTTCAACCAAGACAATAAGAAATTGCAGGAAAGCCACGTACACGTGTCCTTTTGGTCAGGACAGTTGCAATTACGATTCAGACAAGATAGTTGACATCATGAAGGCATTTCCTGCTCTGAATGGATCCACTTACCTGGGCTGCTTACCAGAGCAAAACTAGCTAATAGGAATTTAATGGGGCATGGAGAGCTAATTACTCATACATCCTTTCAGTATGCCCTTTATACCAGATCCTATATCACTGACAGACAGCTTAACAAAAATCCACATCCCACTCATTTTTTTTCTTTCAGTGTTTGGCATTGAATATCATTGCTCTAAAATATCTTTATAAGTCATTCATCCATAGCTATTAAACTAGAACATAGTTATTGGTAGGGTGTATCACTGCATTCTGGCAAGTATGATAAGCAGAACAAAAAAGTATTCTTTACTGACAAGATATTCAACATTGACATAATTTTTCATTCCTTAAGACAGGTTATTCACCTTCTTCTACACACACACACACACACACACACACACACACACACACACACACACACACATCACCTATGATAGGGGTGTTTTTCTGTCTTTATTTCAAAAAAAAAAATCAAGTTCATGAATATCACTTCAGTTACCCCGATATGATTCTAGAATATCACAAAAAAAAAAAATAATGCTGACTCTGGCACGGAGGAATATAAAATTTAGCTCCTACTTGAAACAATACATAATAGTTCAAAATGATCATAAACTTGGGCACTGCCACTTAATACTTTAAGTACCTGCAATTATCCTAAAAGGCGGTAGGCCATGAAGGTAATATTCATGATTTAAGAGGCAGACATCATGTTTGACAATGTGCTCTGATAACAGCGTAGTACATTTTCAATTACATTTATAAGTATTTGACCTTGTGATAATGGATTCATTTTGAGTATCAGTCTGCAGAAAAAAGGTGAAAATAAACTGGGCCAAGCTCCTTGATCATCAGAGCTGGTTCATTGAAACGAATGTCGTTAAGCAAGAGGAACGGACCATTTAGCCATTAAATCACTTCGTATTTTTACTGATACAAATTCGACTAAAATGGGGATCATGAGCTATAACACACTGGGTGCTAATGATTGAGTAGATATGGTATAATAAAAGCCTGAAAGGAATTTCATCTGCACATTTTTTTTTTCTTTGGTCATGGCTTAAAACATCTTTTCATCCAAAAGGGTACAAGAATCTGACTTGATCCATTTTCTATCAGATTCTAAAACCTCCATACACTTTGCACATGACCCACTAAGGTTTCATACACAGTAAGCTACATGTTTAAGACATATATACATGTAGGCCTACAGTGTATATATTTAAAATAAAAAGAAAAATCAACAGCATTTTACAAATAAAGGTGATTGCCCTACATGAACTGCCGTGTCCACAATTGAAAGTGATGAGGGAGATGTTTCCTGGTGCAAATGAGTTCTGACACTTTGTTGCTGTGCATTTACAGGTGGCGTGTGCCGAAGGAAAGGGCATTGGGCCAAGCGAAGACCTAGCGCAGGATTTGAAGAGCTATCCAGCGGACTTACCGACGATTATCTGATATCAGAGCAATTAGCATTTGGACATGAGACTTAGCGTGCTTCTGTGTGTTTGGCTAATCCACAAGAACCATCTTAATGCTGCTGTGTATTTAGACTCATTAAGGGTAGCTAGTAAACAGAAGAGGGTGAGATATGTCACATACTCTAGGGCTTGCCCTTGTCTTCAAGTCACAGCTCTAGGTCACAGGTTTTAGTTGTTGTAATATCATGATGGTGTTCAAAGCCACTCCTTAACCCACTCAGCCTCATTCTCAAAATGTTTTTATACAATATCAGTAGCATCTTAGAATGGTGGTCTTTAAGAGGTTAGCATTTATTACCCCTGCTGCTGGAATCATGTGGGCATCTACTGTGCACTCACCCCCACTCACTTGGTAGGACTCTATAGCCAGGCCATTTCTTAATTTTCCATGATTCTCTCCTCCTTGATACATCCATGTTACACATACATGTATGTATGTAAATATACATTTACAAAGAGTGTGAGACTGCAAGCAAGACTAGTTGTTTCTTGAATCAAAACTTTGAACAACTTATGACTTATCTACCATGAGAGCATGCATCGTATTCAGTGGATTATTTGAAATAACACATGATTCATAAACTTGCAGGATTGAATTTATCATATTTCATTCAGATCATGATGTGACATAGACAAATACAAAACATTTGAGAAGCAGAAGGCACCAACTCCAATGAATTTGAATAGCACTAATGCCCTTATAATTCTATTCTTATAGTATAATATGCATCTTTATGAGGTTGGGACACTTGATTCCCGATCAAAAATTGAATTTTCGACAAAGTCTCTGGATTTGCGACCTAAAACCTTCCTCTATGGAGGGGAATCATGATAGATGACTAATGTTCTGACAATTACAGAAATTGCCACTGGTGCACCCTTGGTCCCACTCCAGTCATTTTGCGCAGGGCGTTACAAGGTGGCAATGGCATGGACAGCCTCAATTCTCACTTGTATCATTGCAGAAGATTTACTGCAGCCAGCAGTGAGGGGCTCCTGTCATTTTAAAAGTGAAAAATCTCATGCCACACGTGAGATGGAATCAGATTATTTTCACTCGCCAACCGCGATGCCGATCTGCTGAATATTACATTCCTTGAAGCACCGCACCACTTTGAAAACTACAAACTGCCAATAGCTGGGGCTGATTATTATCAGATGTAAACTTAACGATCATGGACTATCACTCAGTAAGTGTATGTTATATTGTTTCTGTCATTTCTTATACAAATCAATTCTGCATTAAACCACCAATCATGCAAGATGTGGGAAAAACGGGGGGGGGGGGGGGGGGGGGAATTACCCTTCCTGTTCGAATTGAGTACACTGGTGACATTGTTGGACTTCGATGATAAAATAACAATGATGTTGATGGTGACATTTCACACTTTAGGCGGTACCGTGGCATTAAAACATCATTGACATATGTGGCGCTGATAATCTGCTACATTTAATCCTGAATCCACATACCAGAAAGCCCAGGGCCAATGACCAACTGCCTCTCTACTTTTTTCTCACATCTTAAAAACATCTGAGGCGCTCTCTCGAAGTGCTGAAATGCCCATCGGTACCTCTCCATCGATTGGGGAAACCATGTTCGCCTGGTGGACACATACTTCAAAGCTTCCCTCTCCTTTCTGCCTCGTGAGGCTCATGAGAAAACAATTACGCCTCCTGAGAGTTTTGGCCTACCTTCCTGCCTCATTCTTCTTTATCCACCTTCTTAGCTTGTCCAATAAAACGAATAAATCTGTCTCAAAAGTGACTATTGTCTCCTTCTATACTTAGCTCCTCAGGAAATCCACTGTAATGTATATTTAAGTGGACACATCTCAAGAAAATACGGCACTGAAATAAATATTACAGTTTATAAAAGTGGTAAGCATCCTGGAAGGAAGGCTACACGAATGTGTTGAATCCATTCAGCTTACATACTTACAATGACAGCTTTCAGTGGTTGCCCTCATTCTATTTTTCCTTACTTTACTCACACTTCCTATTTTCTCACATCAGCAGACACACTTGCGAGACTGATTTAAATACTTGGGAAGCTCTTTCGCAGGGGATGATCTCAATAATCTTTTTTTTTTAACCCGTTGAAGACGGGCTGATTTTGCTACAACACGCATTTCCCATAGACACTTGCCCGAGTATACTCGGGACTTGTCCTCAAAGGGTTAAGTTGGATCAGCAGATGACGAGAGGAAGTCTAAAATCTCAGCACTACTTCTGATAAAAGTTATAAAGCAATCACAGAAATGTTCATGAAGGAAAATTTCTGATGTGATATTTGACCAAGAAGATTTTTTTTTTTTTGGTTAAAGTCACTATGAACTTTATTTTATTTTAATTAGATTCCTTTCATTTCTTGCATTTATACTCATACTCAAATTTTCATATACTGACCACCATGTTTTATACATGTTTACAATAACTCATTGTGCATCCAAACTGGATAATATGTATCATTTTACTTTGTAGTTGATGTCTTTTTCATTGAGAAATATCAAAAATAAACTGAAATTGAAAATTGAAATTGATAAGTCAATTGCAAATACATCCTCAGATAAAGAAATAAAAAGGAGAGCAAACATTGCATTAATAGTAGATAAAAAATGATTGTATGAGTCATATCAATTTGGATAAACATTCTAAAAACATGATGATTTGTATTGATGATACTGATCTACATGGGGCTACATTGAGTGACATATGAATTCTCCACATGCAGCAAAGAAAAGTAAAATCCACATTGATTTTGTTATAATGATTATACGGTTTATCTTACACCATGTCAATTGAGTTTGCAAATACCATTTGTAAAAGAAAGTCACTCCATTACTTTGCACAACTAAAAAGAAAGAAAAAATCCCATAAGAACTTTAATACTCTCTCGACAAAATAGTTGTTGCAGGGACAAGTTGGAGGGGGTAATAAAAAAAAAAGAACCTGTTGCATGAATGAGAAACAAATGTCGACAGGACAGAACAGGTTGAGAGGACAATCTACTCAAACCCAAACGAGAAGACAAACAGTCTCCTTCCTCCACCTGGGATGATTGCCGCTCACTTCAAACGGTCGGCACGGCGACGCTTATTGGTTTTTATTCGGCGCCACTTTCTCGCCAAATCACCACAAAGCGGCAAAAATTAGGAGTCCGCTTGGCAGACGTGTTGCATTTTCCCCGCAAACGCTGCCGATCATCGCGCAAGGCTGCGAGCGTTTTTTTTGGGGGAGGGGAAATTTCTTCCCATTATCCTCCTCTGGAAAACACGAGTTTCTCCTTGATGTTCCACATTACGATGAGATGGAGGAGGGTAAAAGGTTAGGTGGGGGAGAAGGGATGAAGACAGGAAAAGAAGGGGACTGCGAGCAAGAGGAAACCATGTCTTGTTTGGGCTGACATGCCCAATTCATCTCAACCAGTCACACTGGATTGATGCATTGAGAGACATGCATCCACAGTTACCTCCGAACAAGACAAACAAATTCATCTCGTCCCCTTTCTCAACTGCAATGCCTTCGTGAGCTCTCAAAACACTGGCAAACTTTTTTTTTTTTTCTGTAAGAAGAAGTATGCAGGGCTACTTGGGGATTATCTGCTTTTTATTTTATTTCAGTGAAATGCATTCCTTTGATAGTACACATGTGAGTGCAGGATACAAATACTGCAAAAGTGGACATTTTCAAGGTGTTAAAATTTGTGAGTATATCACGCAACCAGAAACCAGCGTGAAAGTAACAGCACAAGAATACTTTTGCTTGCCATGTGTTCCATGAATAGTAGATGGACTTGTTAGGAAAATGATAGATTCTTTCCATCACACACACACAAAAAACAGTGCTTTTTTTTTTCCAGGCAAATGTATGAAAACTACATGGACATGCCACATTTTACTTTGTTACTTGACCCTCCCTCCCCCCCCCCAAAAAAAAAGGGGGGGGGAGGAATCAAGAGTTGATAGGAATACTTTACTGATGCTATGTGTTTGGAGTGTCCTTACTCATTCGACTACAAACCATGTACAGCTAAGGCCCTTCATGGCATGATATTCCTGAAACATTAAGTTTTGAGTGTAACCTCCTACTATTCACATTACCAGAATAAAGGAAGACATTTGAAAGTCAAAAGAATTAGATGACTACTGGCACATATCACAACACATACATCTGCTATCAGACCTCAAAAAGAAATTCCAGGATTTAAACTCTGGTCATATTCACCAAGACAACAACTGTTTTCTAGCTGAAAGCAGTGGACACTGGTTCGTGGTGGTCAGTGGGTTAATTGATATCCCTGGACTTTGGTCCGCATTAAAGACAATGAGACAAGAAGTCCAACCTGTCAGAAGAAACTTATTGGAGCACTTGCGTATCTGAGTGTGTGTGTTGTGTGATGGATGTGAATATGCCCCGAGTGCACAGGAAATATTTACACGACGAACTAATTGGAGCTTGCAACTCCCGCAAACTGTTTACAAATGTCAGACTGGGGTAGGAGGGTGAAGGTAAAGACGGAAAACAATTTGGGTATTTGAATTGACACAATTAGTTGGATTGTAAGGGTGGAAGGAGGGCTCTTCTAATGGGCCATTAGTCAATGCCGAGAATGGCGTCAATTGCCGTGATCTCAGAGAGGATGCCTCCTCTCTTGATACTGGACTTGAAATCGACGAATTGAATCCCTTTGGCCCACTTCCCGTCCGCCAGACATCAGTCAGTAAAATTTTTACTTATCAGAGCTACGAGTTTACATTGTGAGTACTCAAAAGGGACTGGCAGGAATAATCATTATACTAACCATTAAGTATATGAAGAATTAAAAGAAAAAATTCAGTAATAATAATAGTAATGACAATGATAATAAAAATAACAATATGGTCTTCTTTATCCAGGGTATCCTCTTCAGTGCTGACACTGTTCTATGAGAGGGCCCTGCCATTATTACTAAAGGAGTACAGTTATAAGTAAAGGAGAGAGTTGCAACATCTGTGATCTGTATAGATATTTCACTGTCATATTATGAATAAGTGATTTTTTTTTAGGCTAAGTACTACTCCCCTCATAAGTGTTAAGCTTTAAAAAAGTATGGTTACAACTGAAACAAAAATCCAAGATTAGATGGGGAGCATAGCTTTGACTGCACATCTTTTTTTCTACATTGATTTCAATACTTCTCTCCTTAGACTTGACATACTACAAAGTCTTAAAAATTTGAATGAAAAGAGTTTTGTACAATCTTATATGTACCAGAAATTCCCTTGCAGCAGTTCATGTGGTTTCTTTTTTTTTTTCTTCTTCTTCTTCTTGTTCTCTTATTCCCTCTGTATGCTCTGAAAAGCATTTAGCGCTGATGGGCTGGTCAACAATGATCAAAATGAGCAGGACTGTTGTTGCTGTTGTTCTTTAAGGAGATGGGTAGAGAATCAAGACGCAATTCAATTTGTATTCAGTATTTGCAAGTGCTAGACGTGGATCAGATCTATCATGGTAATGACTAGGTTTGACATTTATCGGTTAATGGAATCCTGCAGAATGTCAGTTCTTATTGGTGTTCATTTCACGGTGTGAGATTATAGACAATATTTATTTCTCCGATTATCATATTTACACAACCCATGTGTGCCGGGTCCCCCAAATAGGACAAGCTTCCTTTGAAAAATAAAGTGAGATTAAAGTGCGCGGAAATGTCCATCGATTGATAAAAAATTGTGAGATTGAGCCAGCTTCCCTCGTAAAATGGGAGCAGCAGGGGACACGACGGAGGGGGAAAGGACCTGAAATATATTGTCAGTGATACAGTGTAGATGTCCCCCTTGAGCAAATAAAACCTCTCAGGCCAGAGTCAGAATATTACAGAAGAAATACCTGTTTGATGACATGAAGCCATAATTCACATTGATGAGTCACAGACACCAGAGAACACTATGGTAAACATGCCTTCCCCGCCCTCCGATTGATTTGCCGTAGTCTACAGCACTCTATGATATCATTCAGTAAATATTGGGGGCTAAGTAAAACTTAAAGAAGGACCGGCTGAAATATTTTCTTGTTGGTTCCCATCTTCCTCAAATAAAAAATGTAAAACCAGAAATGACAGACATCTTAGACATCATTTCCAGCAAGATGAAAGACCCCCCCCCAAAAAAAAAAGTATTAAATAAGATACTATTTGAATGTGAGAAAGGTGGCAAAATAGTTCAGCAAGAAAGTTAAAAGTACACAGAAAAGGTGAGGTGGGGGTGAAAAGAAGAGGATAAAGGGGTAAATCGATTCAGTACCAAATATCTTTGAAGGAAGAAAAGATGCTAGAAGTATGATTAATGCAATAAGGCAGCAGAATCAATGCACATGATGAAAAATGGCATCTGAAGGAATGACAATGCAGCATCAATTCTAAGGATGACAAGAGCACTGTTAAGACTGTCAGTTTTAAGATGACACAATATCTGAATTCACTCTAGTGATACTACTGCTGCCACTTGGATGCAGTGTACACTTTAAACATATAAAAAAACAGAATATCTGTTCTACAGAGTAAATTATGACAACAACCTGGGCAAGATTGCTGTATTGCCTTTCCTTTTGCATTTCTGGGAGAGGAAAGATTAACAGCGAATGTAATAGGAGCTCCAAAAATATGAAACTCTCCATTCCCCTGGAGAAGGGACAAATTATCAGATGAAGCCGTGATGAAACTTCAAACTCCTTAATTATTAGTCACAGTTAATCCCCTGTTTCTGTTTTTTTTTTTCTTTCTTTTGGTCATGTTTACTTGGCAAACATGACACGCTCTTTTCAGGACAGATCCCGCTGAAATAATATTGACAAGCATCCATCCCCCCACAACTCATGTTACAGTTGACAGATTCAATTGGGGCGGTATTTGTCCTGTCGATTGTCGGGACTATCTCCTCATTAACGTCAAGTTACGTGTCAGGTCCGGGGGGGGGGGGGGGGGGGGGGGAAGAAAGGAGGAATTCATATGAAAAATAGAAATTGGAGTGGCACACATAGGAAAGGGGAACATTTTCATGTACATAAAATGGAAGGAATGATTGGTGAAAATTCATATGGGGAGCCTCTGAGGAGTTTTATATGAGAGAGATAAAAAAAAAATGATATTTATAATACCAGAGAAAAAAGAAAGAAAGATGTAAAAATGCAAGAGAGAAATATATCTAAATACATACATATATTTGTACTAGTACATAGATGCATGGATTGTGATAGAAGTATGTCATTGAAACATGTCATAAGAATATTTCATGAGGACGAAAAGAAAAAATAAGAGCAGATTTGAAAGACAGAAGAATAGTTATATCAACTGAAGCAGGTAAATTGAACAATTCATATATGAAAGACATAGATTAGTAAGTACAATTATTGTATGTTAGCAATTCTGGTCAATCCTTGACAATTTTGAAATATAGTAGAGGCATACTACTTGGGCTGGTGGTGTTATAGTGAAATTAGGCATTTCATTTGTGCCATGATTTACTTTCAACAAAGTATGAAAGAAACGACATCTTCTTTCGTTAAACAGTGATTTCTATTTCAAATTCATTGGATTTTGTAGGAACAGCGTTATAGTTTCCAACCAAGGCAACAATACTGCTTGGTAAACTAAGGTATATACATATGGATGACATTTGTTATCACATCTTAAACCTGTCTCCAGTGGGTATAATAGATCTGGGTATCTAGTCTGATAAAGGGCAAGTCCAAGATAATGTCCCCTCAGATGCTCAAAATTCATCTTGATTTTATCAAAAAGTTATTGATATCATGTTGTAGCCAAAGAGTTAAATCATATATTTCCAGCAAAGAAAATATTGAATTATGCAAATTTATGCAAGAAATATGGCCTTGATTTGCATAAATCAAAAACAAACCTTACGTATGGGACAAATTATAAATATTCATCTAAAATCAGTTGAATTTGTCCTTGACCTAGTTCCTTTATGGACATGACCCCTGTATGAGTTAGTATAATCTGCAATCGGTAAGACAAGGTCAGCACATTAATTATGCAAATTATGCACTTTCCCAGAACATAGTGTCCCATACGTAAGGATTTGAGTATGTTTTTTTAAGTTTTTTCTGAAGATTTGTAACATTGACCAATCATACTTTAGGAAGTTCTAATTTATTCATTTCAACTCCAGATTAGCAAAACTAAATGAGGAAATTTAATTAGTCCTTCATCTTATAACTAATTAAAGTTTGCTTACGTATGGGACAAATGCCTTACGTATGGGACATTACATGCAAAGTGAATGGGAAAACCGCCTTTTGACATGGATGTCCTTACATTTGTTTGGTTAATGGTTATCTTTGCACCTACTCTGAAGGATATGTCTATATATCTGCCTCTCCTACTCAGTTGACCTCAGGGAGAGTGTAAGATCAGCATTATTGAGTCATTCTATGATTAAGAAAGGAAAATAAAGAATATTCATTTATACTTGTATTTTCTTATTTTCATTACAGGCTGTGCAGCTGGTCTTAAATTAACATTCCCCGTTAACATTTTGATATTGGACATTTTCTCAATTCAGTTATCATTTTCAACTTTACCTCTCTACAAAATGACTTTGTCCAAGAATGGGATTCTCTGAGTGTCATTTTAGGTGCAGTACACTGTTCAGCATGTACCACAGGTTGAACAGCCTCAAAAGCGAAATCAAAACAATTGTGCTTATGGCGCGCATCAATGACAACATTATACTTGTAGGTCTTACTGAAAAGAAAATCACTTAAGGTGTGAGCAGGTAACTTTGTCATTACTAGAGTTGATAGCGAAGGAAAAACCCTATGATAATACTTTTTATTTTGATATGATTGTTATTATTTCAACTGCTCACCGTCAGAATATGTCATGACTTATCAAGGTCATGAACATGATTTCTGAAAATCCTGTAAAATGAAGACTATAGTTTACATTTGCTATAAACCACAATATCAATACTGGTTCTGTGGTTGGAGTGCTAAAAACACAAATTACACAAACAAATAGGGAATTCAATTTTCTTTTCTATTTTGTGTTTGAAGAGACAGATGTGCTCTGAGACACTTTCATCAACTCATACTTACTTTGTACCCCACATCTACACAATTATCAACATACATTGCAATCTGGTAGTGTATGATCAAATGAGGTTATTAGAATTTATTCAAAATTGTAATTTGCAGATCAGTGAGTTACTTAAGTGTTTCAAATCTAGATTTGAATGTGCAAATGATAATCTTTCCTGTATCACTACACAAGCATGTATGCAGGTACAAAGTAACACAAATTTTGTCGTCTTTGGTTTCATAGACACGAAGCCAAGCAATTTGAAAAAAAAAAAAAAAACAGCATTGGTACATACATTCTTCTATCTCCTTAAAATCTAAAACTTTTATTAAAATTTGATTGATTTTGCAGTTCAGCTAAAATTCACATGGCAAAACATGATTACAGAGCAAAATGAAGTACTCTTGTTGTTGTTGTGTTTTGTGCTGCATTTCAAACAATTATAAAGCTTTATAAAAACTTAGACAACTTGCAAGGTAAGCCTAGAGCTACTGAAAGTACCCACTTCAAACTGTATTTGCAAATTACATTGTACATGACATTTGATTCTAAAGTTGAAATTATCAAGACTACAAATTAGTTATTGTACATGTACATGTATGCTATATCAAGGTCACAAGCTAGAATTCGCTCATTTTTTTTTTCATTTGATGAAAAAATATTGACTAGAGTAATTACAAATGGGCTAGAAATAGAGTGTCAGTATACTATATCTGTATGTGTAGACATCATGAGGACAGTGTTAATGCATGACGGAATCCAAACTAAGACATTTAATTGTAAATTGGTAATTACTTTTATTTGTTTTATTTTAGCTTTTGCTAGGTACCTGAACCGGGAAAGTACCCACTTAGAAGTCTATTTCATTTGTTACATGTTGTAGCATGATTTGTGGAACTGAATATGACACTATGGGGAAATTTAAAGTCATTCCCATGAATGCATTTGTGCACTAAAGACAAATGTCCCATACGTAAGTTGAGCCATGTCCCATACGTAAGGTGTACTTTCGTTAATTAAACCAACTTCATGAAAATATGCTTTATTCTTTTGCAGTGAAACTTTGCTGAAAGATACTTCAGTATTGTACCTTTCTTCACTTCCAAACAGAACTTGATCAGTAAGGTACTTTCAGAGAATTTTCAGTTCAAACTTTATTTTGAAAAATCCAGTTTTTCTCTGGTCCCATACGTAAGTTGGCATATTTTTCTTAATAAAACCATTAACCCAAGGTCAAATGACATCAAACTTAAACACAATATTCTTCTCAGGGATACCAGTCCTCCTGATGATAAACAATAAAATCCAAGTGCTCCTTCATTACTTTTCAGAGGTTTGAAATCTCTGAATGTCCCATACGTAAGGTGCGCGATATCTTGGACTTGCCCTGAATATGCCAAACTAAACAGGTTGATTTATCACACTTGTGAAGAGTTGTGACTTTCAAAACATACGTGCACTCAGTTTAGATGACACCATGACGTACTTGCTAAACTTGCGGATTAAACACTTAGACAGCATGTAACATATGGTATACTGACTCTCACTTCAAACAAGATTTAAAGGGATGGTATAGTTTTGGTGGAGATGGGGCCTCATCTCAGGTTTTTAACCTTTTGGTGAGGAAGTGAGAAACCTCTTATGAAATATGAAAGAGAATACAATTCTAAGAGCAATTCAAAGTTTAGTTCACAAAAATTGGTTTTGAAATGGCTAAGATTTCCAAACACAAAGAATAATAAAAGGAGAGATCCACCTCTGATTAGGACAACTTTGTTTTACTTTGTTTTGGATATCTCAGCCATCTCAAAACAGATTTTAATCAAATATACTTTGAATTCATCTTTGAGTTGTATGCTCTATAATCTTATATGTGGTTTCTAATTATCTCGCAAAAAATAGATAAAATATGAATTCGCCGTCTCATCCAAAACTATACCATCTCTTTAACAACTTAAGATTTTTGCTTTTGCTTCAAATTCATTTCATTTTTTACATCCTGACATGTGAGATTTTATGATTCATTGCTACGACTTGAACAAAGAACTGTATGTACCATCGTTGAGAAGCAAATCTCAAAATCTGCAATTATCATAGGTTCAATGTCACTCATTTTAGTGTCATCATTTCTTCTTGGCACTCTCTTAAGAATATACATCACTTGATTAGGCTTAGTCAGCAAAAACTACCTCCTTCCCTCATCCCTCCCCCCCCCCAACCATCTTCCCACTTTCCTTCCAAATGCTCTCAAGATTTATCATTTTGTGGTCCTGTCAAATTATTTCTAGCCAGTCATTTCTCGATTAATGAGTAAACAGCGCCCGACAGACACGGTGAATTAATTTCTCCCATCTCCCAAATGCGTATTAATCAAACCAACGAGGCAGGCAGGCAGGCAGGCAGGCTGGCAGCAAGGCGTTCAATGCAGACACACAAGGATCTCTGGTGGGGTTGCATGGCTTTCATTACACAGATGGTGCTAGACACACTGGAAAGATGAATGTCGCCCTCACATGGCCAGATCATGAAAGGCTTTAAGGTGCTGCTCAGTCTCCAATATTGTTGATTCTTGTCTAGAGTTACATGTTGCATAAATCTTTCTCTCATTTTCTTTCTCTTTCCCATCAATGTATAGGGCAATCTTTCTATTCATTATATATAAGTTGTTTCTTAAGACAAAAAAAAAATCACATTTTAGATAATCAAACATAATTGCCTAAGACTGGAAACATAGCTGTATATCAGTTATGACTGGACATTTTTTGCTTTTTGGTTTTCTTCTTACAAAAGCTGACTGAAGGATTTAGATGACATAATAAACTAATAGACAAGGCAGTACTTTTGATTCTAAATTAAATGCAATTCATAAATCTCCTTCATAAAACTACTGCAAATTCATGTAAAGTTTTTCCTGACACACTACGAATAATGGCATAACAATTCTAATAACAGAAATAATCATTTTGATATTTTGTTTCAAGTTTTGTTTTTTTTTTTTTTTGGTTTCCTTTATTCCCTTCATTATGTTTCCCCTGTAAGGAAAGTTCCTGAAACTTGACACAATTCATCCATGGCTTCATATATTCTGTCATTGTGACAATCTCTTCCTATATCCCAAGATTTGCATACAAAACATAAGAGTTTGATAATGAATTGCTTCATACAAGTACACGTGTACCAACAATCCACATGGAAGTAGGCAGAAAAGTGAATGAATGATATCATGAATCACATCCTTGCAAAAATCAGTCATTGGCTTCATACAACAGGAAATGGCAATCACGTCACTTACATTTCAGTGAGACAGTAATTATGTGTTTTATTCCCCATATGATGTGTTTCTTTTGGGGATCAGTCAGAAACATCTGCTATCACAGATTACAATCATGACAATAGTTTCCTGAAAAATGTGGGAGGGAAAGTGTGCTCAAGGTTTCATTTATGCTGTCTTTATGAGGACAAAAGGCATCAGTAGTGAAGCTGGATGCTACCAGGGAGGTGAGACCCTGATGCTACTCAGGTTACTACACTGAAGTGGGGTCAAACTCTGATTGAGAGTTACGGTGATATAGTGTAGCGCCCTCTACAGTCTATATGACATACAGTCAAGGGGATCTATCCCCTCCAAAACTTTTCTTCCTCTGTTTATCTCTCTCTCCACCCCCTCTCTCCTTTATTCCCATTTGTATGACATTAGGAATTTATTGCTTTCAGTATGTCTATCATCACTGCAAAACTTCCATCAGGAAGTGGATCAAAAAATGTAGAAGGCTATGTTTGAAAAGGATAACACGAACTGATCACATTTCATCATACTTTTGAGTGCTTCAATCAGCCGACTATGATAGATCCACAAATCTCTACTTTCAGTTTCACATTGTACAGCTAAAGTGAATGCAGTATTGGTATTTTCATAACTTGAATTGTTGATATTTGGTCTAAAGTTTGCTTGAATACCTCTCTTGACACAGTTAATGTCCCAATACAGTAGAGAGTGCTCTTGACCCCCCCCCCCCCCCCCCGAAAAACCCCCACAAACACAACAAAAAGGTGTGGTGCATACATTCTAAAGCAAAGTTGTTGTTGTTGTCCCTTTCCATCATGATAGTGACACCATGATTTTCATAACTGTTATTATATGCTTGAGTATTCCTTCACCCATTTTGACTGGACTCATCATACTCAATAAGTGCAACTGGTGATAAGACACACTTGCAGTAGTTATGAGCTAAACATTGTCATATTACAGTAAATTTGCTATTATAAGCACACCATTGAAATATACATACTTGTATGACTGGTGTAATGCTTGTTGCCTATATGTTTTTGATATCATTAGGCATAAAAAACACATTTGAATGTCTTAATATATCCATTTACTCATTCATTCACTCATTCATCCATCCCTCCATCCATTCCTTCATTCATTCATTCACTCAATCATTTAATCATTCATTCATTCATCCATGCATTCATTCATTCATTCATTCAACCATCCATTCATTCATTCATTTATCCATCCATCCATCCATCAATTCATTCATTCATTCATTCATTCATCATTCATTCGTCCATTCATTCATTCATTCATTCATTCATTCATTCATTCATTCATTCATTCATTCATTCATTCATATTTCCAAACACACAAAAATGCAAATACAGTAAAACATACATAAACACAGTTATCATACACAAAAATTCATCAATCATATCTCTGCAATAAGTTTGATAATTTTTCTAAAATTGAGCCATCATAATGGCCGATAGGGTCTTTAACCTTCCTCTTTGTGCCGAGGTTTCACCCACATCAGTTTCACCTTCCTCCTGTCACCCCATTCTCTAGCTTGATTACCCTTTCTCCTTCATGCCTCTAAAAACACTAAGGCTAGCTAGTTACCTCTTTTCTTCCTTCTACCACACAGAAACTCTTTAGCTAGCTGTCTGGCTAGGACCCTCATTAAAGAGTTTGCTGCAGGCTAACAGCTGACGAGCTTGTTGTGGTCATTGACATAAAACTTTCGGGGCAAGGCGGGGAGAGAAAGAGCGAGACAGAGACAGAGAGAGCGAGGCAGAGAGGGAGAGAGAGAGGTAGAGAGAGGGAGACAGCATAAGGAGAGAGATCTAAGTTTTCATTAATTCCTGGAGGGACGCACGAAAGAAAAACATCACTTATTTTGGTTTGGTTTTGACAATGTTTTAGCCCAGGGCGGTAAACGTGTGCTCATGAATTTTGGGCATGGGGCACGAGAAAGCGGAAGAGCTGAGGATGGGGACACAAATGTAGAGAGAGACTAGAAGAGGGAAGACGAGAAGAGAAAGAGACAGACAGACAGACAGACAGAGAGATAGGGGGGGGGGGGGTAGCGAGCACAGAGTAGGAGCAGCAAGACAAGAAAGAGACGTACAGGGGAAGTAACCATGAAACCAAATCTGGTAACTGTTTTCCCTCCTGCACAAATGCGACAAACTTGAGTATGACGTCCTGTGAGGTCTTATTTGATGACACAAGGCATGTACACAAACAGTGGCTTGAAATTTCAATGTTAATAATTAAGTGCCTTAAAATGGTCTAGTGAGGGGGCCCACTCTCTTTCATCAGAAGCACAAGATGAAAAAAAAAAGTTTGATATATCTATTCACAAAGAATTTTTTTTCCAAACTGCAATGTGCATACAGTTTGTTCAATGGTCTGCTGCATACCACTAGAATCATTAAGTAGCAATAACCTGTCTCTGTAGCTACACATTTCATGCCAAGGGGAGTATGCATGGAGGTTATGGGCAAATGTCATGCTACTTCAGTGGTAAGCTTTCTTCATAAAATTGTCACATTAAAGGGATCGTATAGTTTTGGTTGAGACTTAACTTCAGGTTTTCATCATTTTTTGGTGAGATAGTGAGAAACCTCTTATGAAATATGAAAGAGCATGGAATTCCATGAGGATTTCAACGTTTATTTGATGAAAATTGATTTTGAAATGGCTGAGATATCCATACGAGAGTGATCCTAATAAAGTGTGGGACCCACATTTTATTACGATCATTTTCTTTTACATTGTTTTTGGATGTTTCAGCTATTCCAATCCCGATTTTCATCAAATAAACCTTGAATTCCTCTTAAAATGGCATGCTCTATACTATTTCATAAGTGTTTTCTTCGTATCTCGCAAAAAATTTAAAGCCCAATTTTTCATCTCCACCAATACTGTACCATCCCTTTAAACTTCATTTGTAGTTTGGAATTTTTTTTTCCAAGAAGTGTGTGAAATTGCAGCTATTGTCAATGTCAATGGCCCTCATGATCAACCAGATGCAATCACTAGATACTATACACAAAAGGTTCATTTGAAGAAGAATGAGATTATCAATGTAGAATGGATGTGTAGAACAAAAAGAAAATAAAAAACAACAACGAAGAGAGGAAGATTACCATTATCTGAAAGGGAGAAATAGAGGGGAGGTGGGGGACACCAAGTAAGAGCAAGTAAAAGCAAGAAAGAGATTAAGAGAGAAAATTAGATGAAGCAACATCTCTATCTCCCAGCCTACATTTTTGATATCTTTCCCCAATTTCTTCTTTGTGCAATAGAATACAACAAATAACACACAATGCTCCTCATGGGCAGTAGTCCACCCTGTGTAGCAGATTCATGACTTCTACCTTGCAGCAGTTGCAATTATAACACATCAGAGCTTGGGAGTAAAAATCAAGATCAAACTACTTCAGACATCAGTATCTACAGTAGGCTTACAGCTTAGACAATTTTAATCTTCAGTAGATTTTAAACTAGGACCAACAATCAAACTGAATCAGGAACCGACCAAAATTCAAGATCAAACTACTTCCAACTTCAGCCAGGCAGGCTGTGCTATTTACACAATAGTAAGCTTACAGCTGAGATAATCTTAATCTTCAGTAGATTTTAAACTAGGACCATCAAGAATCTCTCTGGTTGACAAAGCTCACATTGACTCTCTTATTTCAGTATTCAAGTCTGTTGCCCCTTCCTTGGTAGACCTCTCGGCGGTGCACATTCTTGCTAATGAACTCCTCATGCACACATTTATTGATTATGAGTGTAATCAAAGGGAAATGGCAAGATTGGCAAGATACTGTACAGAAATGCATTGACTAGCAATAATTTATGTGCATACAGATACTTACACTCACTCAAACACACATACACACACGCACACATACACATGCACACACACAAACCCACACTCACATGCTCTCACATTCATTAAAGATACACACACACCACTTCTTCTTCTTGAATGAAGAGAAAGTGGGACAAAAATACATTCCCTGCATCCACTAGTCTGTGCCAATCCTGTCCTGGATTTGTACAGACATTCAGATTAGTGGTAGGCATATAATACAGAATCAAGAAAAAAAAAGGCTTCTCCAGAACACCATCCTACATTTCTTAACTCCTCCCCCCTCTCCATCCCATCCGAATAATATAATCAGACTGTGTTGATGGATAAGATACATCATAGCTGCTCCTGGATCCCCAAGAAAGACTGCTGGAATCCACCAAGGAGAATCGCATCTCATCATGAAATTTCTCAATCAGACCCAAAACAGGTGCTACATTTTGCCATTTTTCCTCCTGAATGGGAATTCTCTTTGTTTATTTTCCCTGGGCAGGTCACATGACCCACAGCTAGTATGTGCTGGAATTTACGGCATCCTTGAATAGTTCTTGGGTTCAAAGGTGCCAAAGTGTAAGTCCCAAAATGCATAATGCCCACTTTCTTTGACAAACACCACAACATTATTTTTTTTATGCACTCTTTATTATCCCCAGTCAAACCTTTCCACAAACCATAAATCACTCTCTACCACCTAAAGCAAACAAGAAGTGTCATCATAAAAGATCAGCCTAACTATTCCAGTGTCTAAAAAGTAGCATGGTTTAAGTTAAGAAAGTCATGTGACCGAAAATCACTATCAATTCAGGCTGAAAGTGGATTATAATTATGTCCAGTGCTCCTGGTGAGCTTGAAAAACAGGATGGAGAATATCCCACACTGGGTGCATGGGTCTCTTCTGGCACCTCCATAGAGACACAGCATGAAGCTGCACCTCCATAGAGACACATGATAAAGCTGCCTGATTAGGTGCATTCCCATTTACAGTGAAATACCATGGTACTTTGTGTGGTATTTGCGTAATGTGAATGAAAATACACCTCAAAATATATCAAGAAATACTGTATTACTGTGAGGTTTAAAGTGGAAACTTCAACTTTGCATGGAAGATTTGAGTGTGAAACCTGCCAAGAAAATACCACTGATTATATAGTGGTGTAATTGTCACATAACCTGACATGCTTTCTCGTCTTCTCCCTGTAGGAAATACGCTCATGCACCTGTGCAGTGCTTACCTTGGATAGGGGTACTCTCAGGCCAGAAACAGCATGGTATTTTGTGAATGAAAACAGTACCAAGTGAACTACTGAGGTATATATACCATGGTATTTTGCCAATGAGAATGGCGCCAACAAACTACCATGGTATTTTATGCCCAAGGTACTGTGAATGTGAACGCACCTATTATAGTGATGCCCCTTTCACACTGATAAAGTGGAATGAGAGGTGTTTGTGTGCTGCTTCACCCTACTGCACTGGTTGTTGATCACACTTTTCATTGAAGCTTGCCCAGTTTCAATTAAATAGACTCCCTTCTATGCTCCAGGCTCAGAGGTGTCATCTCTGCGATACACTGCCATAACGCAGTCTGTCTGATGCATAGAAGCATTGCATGGTTGAAGCAGGACAGGTATATGCATACATGGAATATACGTGGTATATGCTGTATAAGTACACTAAGATGCAACCGTACTTGCACATGTATGCATTTTGATTTTGCAAATGTTGTGAGAGGCAAGACTCACGAAATAAAAAATGCACATTAAAGTTCTTATATTATATGCACTGAATGCCAGTGGCAATTTGTAAAAAATTCCATGCCGCAAAAACATCTTGCTTTACAGTGCTAATATTTTGTAATTGCTGCTGAAACACAAGCGTGTTCTTTATATGATGAAACTGTACCTGACAGCAACAACATATCACATCCAAAACAAGCTGTAGACACTCTCTGGTGTGCAAAGCAAAGGAAAGCATAGCATATCCACCATCCATTCTTTTTTTTTTCCCCCAGACCAAAGCCAAACTGACATTTGATTATCGTACTAAAATAGTGTAATGCCTGCCAGGCAGTCAAAGACCTGGTATACTGCATTCATTTATTCCAGTTTTACTTTGGAATATTTCATTATACTCTGTTCATACTGAAGTATTTATTTCAAGGTGCTTCATTTTTCACTGTAGAGAGCAGAGTCTGAAAGCAGCCAAGACTTTCGGTGCAGCAGCCCGACTAAATTCATCATGAGTACTCCACTTTTGAGCATCCACATCCATTTCAAACAAAAGCCCCTGATGTGAAAGCTGATGATAAAAACAAAACATCATACTAATGGCCATGTCAGAGAGGGGAATTGAAATTTGACCTTGAAACAAATATCATAGTAGAGAGTTGTGACAGCATCATCTCTCCAGGTCAGACCAGGGGGTTGCACACTTTTATCTCTTGGGTATCGAGGGCATCCAAGAGTGTATTCCTCCGAGGCACATTCAAAACCAATCATATTCATCACATTTTGGGAATAAAATTCTCTATTCTCATTCCTTTTCCCAAACCACACTGAGTGTTTCTTTCTCCTTCATCGAAGTAGCAGTTCTTTCATGTAACTGACCCCAGTTTTATCTAAACTTGAAAAGAAGTGGACAATACTGGTAGCAGAACAATTCAAGATATTTTTTTCTTCCTTTAATGTAAATCAATTCCACTGAGGAAATGGGGAATGATGGGAGCCTTTGAATGTCTTCCAAAATGCTTTATCATATAACCATGAATTCAATTTGGTGATGCGTCTACCAGGTCATCATGGCATTTTAGTGGTTGCATATTATCTATAGAGCTTTATTTCTATTGCAGACCAATAAGGCTTCACTGAAGGAGGCTGCTATTATGTTGAGGTGTTTGAAGTCTTCACACAAGGTCACATTTCTAGTAAATTTGAGGAGAGAAAGGCCCAATGTCACTCAAAGCACCAGGTAATTAAGGTGCAGGAAGCATTCACATGAATGTCACAACCACCCCTCAACCCCACCAACTACCCCCCCCCCCTCCCCCCACCGCCTCTGTCAGAGTTCATAGTACTTGCCACCGTTCAAACTGTTCATGTCTATAATGTTTCATGTCTCTCACTGGAGAAATAACATTCCCAGAGCTTACCACCCACAGCCCCAAGTGCACACTCCGCTGGCCTGGCATATGCTCCACACACCCCCTTAAATTCCTCTGAGTGCATAAGTGGAAGTCAAGCAATCAATCTATTTAACTCTCTTCTCCCATTTCTCCCAGCATCAACCTACCCCTCCCCCATCCCCCAATCCCAAATCTCATTGATGTTGGACCTGGTAGTTCACTCGCCATCCTATCCCAGCATAAATCATGCATGCCGAGACTTATGTAGTATCCTTCAACAGTGAAGCAGGAAACATAAGCTTTCTTTTCCATCAACACGACAACTTTAAATCATTCCATGTAGTGCTCTTTTTCCCCCTCCCCCCCCCCCCAATGCACACAGACAAAATTTAGTCTTGCTCCATTGTGACCCAATTTTTTAAATGGAATGCCCGCCCCATTTCTTATTCATGAAAACGGAGATGGCATTATGTGGAGGGAGGAGCTTTAAAACAAGACAAGGAATAAGTAAAATGTGTGTGATATGTATAGATCTGCATCTGTGTATCTGTCTGGCGATCTGAATTCGTGCCACAAGAAATTGGCGGTGTTACAGGAGAGAGGTTTAATTGGCTGAGATTCGTTTGTCTCGTGTGACTTCAAACACCTATACAGAGCTATTCGGGCATAATTGCTACCACTATCCAAGGACCTAGCGTCAGAAGGTAGTAAGTGCAATTCCATACCATGTTTATTCATATTGGCAATTCACAGAATGTAGGTCTATCAGATGAACTTATAAAATATTTTTTAAAAAAGTTTTATCAAGCTAAGACTAAGAATAAGAAAAATAATTTCATTTTACAGTGTGAGAGATTTTCTTTTGACCAAATAATGATCTTTCTTGCAAGCTACATTTCTGAGGTCAGGGTATCATCAGATCTCGACTCTCCCACTGGTATGTGCACAAATATTCATGAAAATCACAAATTTTGATTAATTTCAAAGCTTTCTCATCTAAGGTTCAATTTTTATGGAACCTCTTTCATTTTGTTTGTTTGAGTTTAATCTATTCATTAAAGCCATTAATAAGGTTAAAAAATTGTATATTCCTTTGCTCTTCATGAAACAGCACTCATTCTATGATCACCATACCAGGCTTTCACCTCCGTGGTACAAACTAACGGCTGGAGCGATACACCAACTAAACACTAGTGGCGGTGATATTGTGGACAAAATGGACCTATAATATGCAACCTCAACATCTCCACAGCTTTATTCATGAATTCTGGCCACTCCAAGTGCAGAGACTGCCCGTAGACTCTTGCTCTCCAAAATTTGGGTTAACTGTCCTGGCCCAGCGAAAACAAGCCCCTCCATATTTTAAAGGCCGCCACCATGAAGCACAGGCAGTGGGCTGAAGTGCCTAACACAGGTCCAAGTGGGTTAAGTAGACAGTTGTATTACTGACCGAGATTGGGGTACTCTAGCTGTTCTCTGTTTTCGTGGGAAATAGTCACAAATCAATGACCCAGTTTTAGGTTTTCCCATCTGTATCAGCACTTCTTAGTGCTTTGTACCAAGAAAAAGTACTCCTAACCTAGAAACACAGACTCACATCTTCTAATTATACAATAGAAAACTTTTTACCTACAATTCTGATAGGCCTATATAATTTGGGAGAGAAGGAAACAAGACCTTTAAGCTATCCAGAAACAGGTACAAATTTGCCTATGGATCGTAATAAAAGACAGCATCTTTGCATAACATCATAAGACTTTGAAAATGTATTTTCTTTTTTTTGGGGGGGGGGCGTGCAAGGGGAAGATGTGGAGGGTGTTGTTTTGGGAGTTAGAAGAGAAGTTAATTCAGTATAGTTTAACAAAGTATTTGATTTATAGTCCTACATTAAAACACACACTAAAACACACACACACAAACAAACAGAGAATCCTGCCCACTTAACATGGTCACATTTACCAAATATGGTAATAACATCAGCAGTAATAAAAACATTTGGCCTCCATAACTCTCTATTTTCAGGACAGGCCCTCTGAGGAGCTGAGCCTGATACCAAGGAAAATATCATGAATGAATCTTTTGAACAGACTCACCCTGTCTCCAACAATGATCCAAAAACACAAATCACTGTGCACTCCATTCTCATTGTTTTCAATAATACTGCGATCCTCAAATGTCCCTCCTCCCAGTTGTTGTGGGAATGGAGTGCTCAGGGACCCATTCATACTTGAGGGAATGTCACAGAAGTTCAGAAGAGGATTCTGGCTGTTTTATTCCTTTTCTCTTTTCAAGTGTGTGCATTCAGTGGGCATGTGATAGGAACAGTAATTAATACCAATATCTGTATTCTAAGGATAAAGCTTTTGTATGCATCATATTGATATGTTACCATGTACAAGACTTATGCTCTTTATTATTCTAATTTATAGGAACCCTATTCATCACTTCATGCCCAGATACAAGTCATGTATTCAATAGGCTAGTTTACTAAAATGTTCAAATATAGGGACGCTTCTTCCATTTTGACGTAGTAACATGTTATTCTATTAACCTGTACTTGAAAAACACTCAATACTTGTAATCCACATTGCATACATTTGATGTTGCCATGTCAGGCAAACCTGCAACTTCCCTACAAAAGCAAGAGTTACTCCCAAAACAGTGCTGAGGTCTCTGCTTTATTATAATATCTGTAGTGCCCTTGTATACCGCAAACATGTATTCGTGAGGGCAGTTGCTTTGAGACCAATCTTATTTCTTGAGTGTGAACAGGGTGTCCGGAGGGCACTGCGGGTCAGCGAGGTAACCAATTGGGAAAATGTGGAACGTCTGTAAGTTCCAAATGTGGGCTTCAAAAGGATTTTGCTGTGGTTTAAGAAAGGGCCCATTATCTACAATTCTACACCCCTGGGTACAAATGTTTTTTCCTTGTGAGGACATGTTTATGTGCTTTTACCGGAAACATGAAATGGCAGACCTCTAAGAGCGATGAGAGAAGTCCAGTTTCACTATATTTGGTGCAATCTCTCTGCCTTGAAGAGACTTCTTTCTTGTGTTGTCCTCTCCCCCCCCCCCCTCTTTTTTTTTCTCTCTGCCCACCCACAATGTTTTCTAAACATATTAACTTACATACATTTGACCACAATTTAAGCTCAATGAGACTTGATCATATTGCTTGTGACATCAAATTAACTTCCCTCCTTGCAATACATTAAGTACATTGTTTGTCACACTCTGCATCTACTTTCCTTTCCTTTCCCATCTGTGCTTTCGACTTCTCCTTTTATTCTTCTTTCCCATCCCTTTATCTTCCTTCTCTTTCTTTTCTTTCTTGTCTTTTTTTCCTTCTCCTTTCTCACCTTCCTCTTCCATCTCTATCTCCTTCATCTCCTCTTTCTCTCATGATACAGAAACCCATCCTCAAACCATCTTCATGAACTAAAAAGAAAAAACTAAAAATGGTTAAGAATGGTGTGGTGTCCCACAATCCTACAAATAGCTGTGATTGATGACCCCACAGCTCCAACCACAAAATATCACAGGGGACCATGATGCTATCTTGAATCTCTTGGCTATCGCTGGGAACATTTGAAACTTCTCCTCCAACATGGCTCATGTTTCACATGAATCAAAGTTTACAAAGAGAAAATGATTGAATGAAGGAATTAAGAATGAAAGACAAGTACTGGATAAGACATCCCATTTTCTTAGATCTCCCTAACCCAGACAAGATGTATCATCTTTGACAACTCAAATTCCATGAATTCTGAACAAAAGGTTGCCTGGGATATTTGATGGTTCCTAAAAACGCTAGTGACACTAATCTGTGCCATTTGGTTATGACTCACAAACTTGCTTCATACACAAAACCACACATCTTCTGCCACCAGACAGAAAAGAAGAAGACGAAGAAAATAAAACTGGGGTAACATTAAGATGATGTAAATAAACTGGTGGGTCCTATATGGCTGGAAGACTTCAGGGGGGCCTGTTAAATTTCTCTGGGTGTGGTCCCGTGCGACCTTTGCTCTAGCTACGGTGGATGGTGAAAATGAGGGACAGTGGTGTGGGATGGGATGGGGATGATCAACTTGGCCTGTTGCAAGATGAGTCTGATGTCTGACGGAGGGATGCTGTGGCCTGCAAATTGCATCTCATCCCATCTCCATCCTTGGCCAGTGTCAGAGGTACTGGACGTGTGATGTGCCAGAGCTATGTCCGTGATATGTTTTAGTGACAGCAGCTGCTCCAATTCTAGTCTTGCTCTGATCTTGACCCACGCAGTTCATCCATGCCATCATCCCTTTCTATATATATGCAACAAGCTGCTGCGAAAAATCAGACCAATTTGAATGAACATTTGCATGCCCAACTCTGTTGATGCCTTGCCAACTTTGCATATTTTGCTCAAGCACAAAACCACACACAAACCAATCAATAAATCACAATATGCCACAGTAAAAGGCCCATAATGAAAGAGTTATAGACAAACACTTTTCATACATCACAGGTGAGGAATAGATTTTGACGATAATTTTGGGGAAAAACAAATCAATTAGCTCAAGAGTATTACAAGTACACATATATATCTGTTAATTCAACAGTGGGAATTATGTTCGCCTTTCAGCAAAACATAAATAGATATCAACTTATATTCCATGTCTAAACACTGCTGTTTAATAGCACCCTGATAGGATTACGCCTGAAAACATATTTTTCCCTCTAGTCTACTGAGACTTTGTCTAATAAGGCAACAAAATTTTGCAAGCTCTAATTTAACCAATCAAAATGCATTCGAACTTTCAATCATTCTGTACCTCACCCTACAAGACAGCAGATTTGTCAACAACTATATAAAAAGAACTACAAGTGTACAAGTACACCAGTTGTGATCTTTTCTGTGAATGCATAAAGCAATGTTCTGCAGCAAGTAGATAACATGAATGAATTGTTAGTTCGTGGCACCTCCGACACTTAGTCTCAGAAAGAGGATACTGTACGACATGATATATTCGCGGCATGAAATTTTCGCGAATTTGAGCCGACAGTCTTTTTTGCGGCATGAAATTTTTGCGAATTGCCACTGGCATTTATAATGCATTTAGTGTAGACAAGAACTTTCACTTGGTGCTCGCGAAGTGTACATTTCATAGTTTATGGCAGTTGTAAACTGATGTAAGCTTAGAATGTGGGGCATAGACGATGTTGTTGCACTAACCAATATCTACTGATGATAATTACTGATGCTCAGTAATGCACAGTTTCATGTAATGTAACTTCATCTGGGGAATGACGGTCAAAGCAGAGAAAGAGAATGAGAGACAAAGAGAGAAAAAGAGACAAAAAATATGACAGGCAAGTGTATGAGAACAAAAAAGGCAAAATGAGGTGCTGATTGTAAGGGTAAGATGTTTGTGAAGAAAATGTTGTTTGGTATGGGTGTCACCTAACTTCTATTAATTTTGCATGCTGCTGAGATTTGGTAACATCTGTGACTATTTTTTATTGACACTTTGAATGCTCAGAGGGACCAGCCAACCTTTGGGAGAATGCTCAACAGAATCGGGAGTCTCATCGTCGTCGGTGTTTTCTCAACAGACAGCTCTCACCGAAGCATCTTTGATTGACTGGAATACATGGAGGAAGATGAAATAGTGCAGCAAACTCACCTCCACTCCACCAATTACAGTTCTTTCATTACGCTTAACACAATTTTCACGGGAGTCACAATTGGCAACAAAGGAGCGTCCAATGAGATAGACATCGCATGATCGTGGAGACATCTGGCTCTGCAGACAAAAGAACAAGCCCGTTGATGAGGTAATGGAATGACTAACAGGATACCAGTTCCTGGCACAGCTGCGAAGCTCTTTAAACCCAACAATGCAAAGACCCCCGTTCCAGTCATCTCCCCAATACCCCGCACCCATCACCCTGGACCAACATTCCACATGATCATCGGGACTTGAGAAGGCGTTGCTATCCTCAGTGGTACAGAAGAGTGATCTACCACCGAATCAACCCCTGCATACCCTAACAAGCCGGTTGTCATATGACGTTAAGGTCTTGATTTTTTTTCTCGACCATGTTCCCCTTCGCATTTGGCAATCTGTTAGGGGGAGAGCGACACGTGACAGTCAGGGGTGAATACCAGCCCAATTGGGGAGGCGTCCGAACATGTCTACATGCATTTGCCTCTCAACAAAATTGGGTCTAATGTCGTTACCATATGCCCAAGCTGCTGTACATTTGTAGCAGAGATCTGTGACATTGGTTGAACTCTTGATGTACCCTGCATAATGCCTGAAAGCTTTGGGGGGTCAAGCATTTATTTTTGTCTCCTCTTTGCATCTGAGTGTAATTTCGCGTGAGATCAACTAGGCATGTCACTTGCTGCGACATCTGTGTCAATTTCACTTTGGCTGGGTGACGCGTGTTATCTAACACTGATCTGAACATTCTCTGCTGCTACATGTAAACCTTTGAAGATGGGCATTTTTCTTGCACTTGCCAGGGGAGTTTACTGGTATTTGGTACATATGTGTGCATGTCTGTATCTGTATGTGTGTGCACATGTGTGCATGTGTGTATGTACGTGCGTGTGTGTGTATGTGTGTGTTCGTATGTATGTGTTGGTGAATTAAAGATAATGAATTGAGTGGAATCTGAAAAGGACATAATACAAACTCATGCAAGGTAGAGAAAACAAAAGATAATAAACTCAGCCAGCTCTACCAAAAGCTAAACTCTTCTTCAGGAGACTGGGATATCTAAAGCTAAAATTCCATAACAAAACATATTTCAATTCTTGAATCTTTCAGTCATTACCGACTGGACTAAAGGTGAAGGAAAATTGTGTATAATGCAGCCTATGCCTAGCCTCGATATGAATTCCATATGGGATGCTTTTAAAAACAAAAAATATCCCATGACCCGACTAGATCTTGACAACACTCTTGACCTCATTTGAGTGGGTACACCAGTTCTTCTACAAGTTTTACGATGCAGGAAGGAAGTAGGGATGTCTGCTTTTCAAGTGCCCAGGGGTCTGGTGATGCCTCTCCACCGGTGGAGTGCATCTCGTTGCCACGGCAATGTGTAATTGGCGACCATCTCCTCAAGAACCAGTGGCCAGGTGGCGTCTGGGTGGAGAGTGTCACTAACTTGCACTTGAGATGGAAACTAGAGAGGCATCACTAGGAGGACAGTGGTTCACAGGCACTAAGAGGAGGAAATGGTGGGAAGGCAAGGTCAATTCTTTTAACCTTTAAGGGTGCTACTTATACCACCAATGCCATGGTGGGCTCCCTACCTCACCCCCCCCCCACACACACACACACATAGGTAAACTTACCAGAATCTAAGAATGTTTTTGTATGAATTACAAAGTTTGTACAATGAATCTAAACTGTTAAAGATATCAAACTAAAGTACTAAAATAGCTTTGGAATGTGTTGCCTTTTCCTGAGGTACAGGGAGAATTTTCGTCGCTTGTTTCCATTGTGTGTAGTCTATGATAGTGTTAATGATATTCAAATATTTTGGTATAACAACTAAGACTTCAGTTGGATGGTTAAATCATGTTAAAGATTTTGTTAGGACTGAAAAACCTCATCAGGAACTGAACTCACAAATACTTTCCTAGATACTGTTTACTGTGAAATTGATATGCAGCTAAACTTTACTGAAGGATAGCAACAAACAGACAAACAATGATAGATGCAATATGCAGCATCACCTGTCCCCTTTTAACCTTGTCAGCAAATCAATGCTGAGACCTGTTGATATAGACCTGAATAATTGATTGAGCTTATGCTGTGCAGGTGCTCCTTTGAGGCTTAAGGTTTTGAATGACAGGTAGATTCGTAGATATTATTTAGTTTACACACAGAGTCCCCTATATGTCCTTCATATTGACTGCTAATTTGTTTGATGTTTATTTCTTTATTCACTCTAACTCTAGCTTTGAAGGCCAAATAAGCACATATTTGAATGGTCTATCATATAGAGGTTCCATTAGGGCCTACACAATTCCAGTGCAATGTTGCATCAGATCCTAACAGAGGTAAATGATTTGGGGGTCAATCTTCTGTTGGGAAAGTGAGAACAACAAGGGAGTTTCTTCCATTTACTTTGTGCTGCATTAACAACCTTTTAGCTCTCAACTTTCTGATGTGGGGGGGGGGGCGGTGAAAGAGATGGGGGAAAGGTGATGAAGAGGAATAAAGCTACAAAAGGTCATGTACAAAATGAAATGAGAATGTGCAGATCTATATAGCAGGATGTTTATTGCTAGAATATTCACGGACAGATGTATTACCCCTTCATGAAGAACTGTCATATTACCCTATGTCAGGTGAATGTCAGTGTAAATTGCCTTCTATGACAAAAATAACTTCTCCATGAGGTAAACATTCAGCATTCCATAATCATCAAGTGTGATCACGACAACGACAAAAACATTACCAACAACAATGACAACGACAGGAAAAAGTAATCAACATGGAACTTTGTTTCCTTCTTTCAACCTTTCGCTCAACCAGAGTGATATATGTCTTCGGCAATTGTCACTGCATGCAAGAAGACCCATACCTCTTCTTTTTCCCATCTTCATCTAATGAAAAAGACTTGCACCATTACAGTTCCCTCCTCGGCCTCCCCCTTCCCCCCCCCCCCCCCCCGTACCTTTCCCCATGCTGCACAAAAAGTACTTTACCAACTGTATCCTTTGCCCTTCTCCTGTCTGTTTCTCTGTCTGTCTATGTGTCTGTATGTCTCTTAGCTTTTCTTCTGCCGATGCTGTAATAATACTGGTCCTATCACATCTTGCATTCAGTCCCTCAACTTTTTTCCCTCCCCCTCTCTTTCTATCCATCAATCTATCTTTCTACCTCCCAATAGCTAATTGAATGCCACATTACCAATAAATAAATAAATAAATAGATAGATAGATAGAGAGATAGATAGATAGAAAGATAAATAAATAAATAAACAAATGAATAGATAGGTAGATGAATAAATGAATAAATAAATAAATAAATGAATGAATGAATGAATGAATGAATGAATGAATGAATGAATGAATGAATGAATGAATGAATGAATGAATGAATGAATAAATGAATAAATAAATAAATAAATAAATAAATAAATAAATAAATAAATAATATTTCTACCATCTCATCATCTTCCCTTGCACTACCTATACATCTCTTATTCTCTTCTGATATTGTGGGGAATATCTCTACCACCAAATCTTTCCTCTTGTTCTGTCTGTCTGTCTGACTGTCTGTCTGTCTGTCCATCTCTTCCTGATCCCATAACAAGATTTCACTGCAGCTTGAGCAGCCCACTAAGTCTTCTTGTATCCCCTCAATAAAAATTGATTCTGGGGGGACAAATTTCGAGAGGATTGTATCATGTAAGGGGAGGAATAAATGAGATTTGTCTCTTTTCCTTTTTCTTCTCTGTGATAAGGAGACGAGGCTTGGACAGGAAATATGGCAAGCTGGATTTGTGGGAGTGAGATTAGAATGAAATTTCTCTTCCCACTTATGCATGCATAATTTCAAACACTTCACTTTAAGTTACTGGGTCAAGGTGGCGGGTGCCTACCAATGGCTATCTTCAAGAAAACAGAGAAAAACACAACAAAGTATCAATAGTGTTCAGCTCTGGAAAAGGGGATAGGCCTACAATTTTGCATGATTATCAATTTGACCATACCAACAAGTGAGCTAATATAAAGCAAAGTCAAACCAAACGAGATATTATCACGGGGCTAAGATGAAAATCAGAGAGGAATGCCTGAGGTTAGTTCTCTTAGTCCAGGGAGGCAAGGAGAAAATGTTAAATATGCAGGTTACAAAGTTATTGCAGTGGAATGCATGTAATACTGAATGACACTGAATTATAATGAATTACTCATTACAAAATATTTCTTTTTCATAACTTGCTTAGCAATCAAGAGATTAAACATGGAAACATTGAAAATGGCCATAGTTTGGTGAGAGGTTTTTCACCTCATGGTTAGACATATAAAGAATTAGTGCAGGTTATCTACATCTGTCTCAAAATATGTGTCTCAGAGTAAAGTATGGAAATGACTCTTGAAATTGCAAACAGTCAATACACACCATCCACAAATCATCAATTATATTTTCCCCATCACACAAGTAAAAAGTCATTTTCTGATCATCTGAACAGAAGTTAGCTTCATGTAAGAGGTGCGTGATGCATTTAGACTGGCGTATAATGGCAATTTAATGCTCGGCTCCTTTGGGGAAGTCACTGGCAAGTTTGAAATTGTTGGCAATCCAGGCAGACACAGAGCAAACTCCATGTGTGCCAGTGCCAATGCAATAAGTCAATGGCTTGTTACCTTCAGGAGAGAGGGCAGCATTCAATATAGATTAGTCTCACTGCCAGTCCATTGCCATCAATTTTTAAATCCATTCAATTGTTTACACCCAAGATCCATTTCAACTTTCCCAAGGAGGCATTTGAGAACATTTAAAAAACTTTCTCTGAAGTTTCTTTCAATTGATCTCTCATCTTATTATACAGATGATTAATTGATGAGCACATACGACAAGGATCACACTCAGACAGACTTTACAAAGTTACAGTGAGTCTGGCATGTCCAAATTGAGGTTTTCCATCCTCATTACACTGCTAGAAAGGCCAAAGAGACATAGCTTCAGTGGTCTCTGTGCAAGTTTTCATTGACCCAAAGTCCCAAGGTGCTGATTTATTTTTCAAAGTCATTTGCAATTCACAGTAATACTCCTTTCCGGCTTTGCAAATTTCACCCAAGATCTACTGGGTTACCCGGGAGATCTCATAGTAAGAAGGAGGCGAAATTCCAGGCAAAATGCAGGGTGATTTTCAGAAATTTTACAGGATTTCAGGAATCTTAGAATGAATGGTGCTTGATGCAATACAGTATAGCACATAACAAACAGGTTGTGATAAGCTATGGAGAATATAATACCTAATCAAATTCATCCACTTACAAGCCAAGACAATTATCTGTATTATCATCATCATCACCACTACTATCATTTTCATCATCCACTGTGTTGTTCTCACTATCATCCTTTTAATAATTGTTTGGATATAAACTCCAAATTTTATTGTCCAAGAATGGAAATTCTTTTTGCCCAATTGATCGTGGGCCCGGCAGCCACTGAGCAGCGCCAGATCGACGTTGCTCTAACCTTTTCAACTGTTGAACGGCAAACAAGGTAGCAGCAACTCCCATCTTTTAACGTCTTTTGGTATGACGTGGCCTGGGTTTGAACCCACGACCTCCCGATTGTGAGGGCAGCCGCTCTACTCACTGAGCCAACACATCGGTGATTTTTATTTTATTTTTTTTAAATAACTGTTTTGGATATAAACTCCAAATTTATCAATTTAACCTACCACCACCATCATCATCACCATCATCATCATCGTCACCATCGTCATCGTCATCATCGTCATCGTCATCATTGTCATCATCGTCATCATCATCACCACATCATTATCATAGCCTTCATCATCATCTTCAATATCACAATTATCTCCCTCACCATCATTATCCTCAATGTTATGAATTTTTCAAAGTAGAATAGGATGTGGAATAAAAACTGAATACTGTTTCATACAATCTCCACCGTGTGAATTATTCTTGGTAACTGGAGTCTTGGTCAGGAGACTAGCTGGCTACTCTGCCTGTCAATCATTAAGATGACCACTTTGGGGGGAGGGAAGTCTAAACTCACCTGTCAACAAAACTATCAAATTCTGAGTTGTTTTTTGGGCTGTTTCTTCTCACAATTTTGCTCTGACCCCAGCGGAGCCCACCTGAGAAACAATGGTCCCATGTATCCTGGGATAATATTTTTTCAATAGAGGGGGTTAGATTTCTACCTGCCTGTTTTTGTGCCTCTCTGGCACTGACCCCTCACAGCCCCTGTCCAGTACCAGGTGCAGAAAGCCTGCTGGCAATTTGAGACAGATCTGGGGGATTCTGGAGTCTGCTAGCACTTATTTTTCTGATGAATATGCCACAGCCGTCCTTTTTCCACTCTTTGTTATTAGTTTGTGCAAGGAGGCATACCTCCTTGATTTGCGTCAACACATAGACATATTCTGATACCTGAATTGTCAACATTTTTGCCTATACCAAGTTTACAATTTTCCTGTAACCAAAGATGTAGCTATTCAAACATATGAAATGTAAAAGTATTCTAATAAGCACCCATGACATATATAATAGATGTGTACATTATTGTCCATATGATGTATCAAGTAATTTAAAGATTCAGTAACCAACCAGTATAAGATCAATATCATTAACATAGAATCCTCGCTGTCATCAATCATTCATAATGTCTGTGATATGAAAATGATATTGCCAAAAACTTAAAGAAATCAAAAACATAAATATAGTACCTGTAACAACTTTGGCATTTGTTGCTCCCAAGAAATAATTTCACTGTTGCTTTACAGCTAAAAATTTAAATCCCTGGATGTCAAATCCTGGATGGTACCAATTAGAGAAAACTATTCCCCCCCCCCCCCCCCCCCGAAATAAAATGTACTATTTCCAGGTTGCCATATGCACGTAATGTGAAATTGTCCAAGGAATTACTGATTCCTGCAGAATTTTGTTTCTTACCATATCTTGAGGAGGTGGTAAAGTGCACAGAAGATGAATGAATAGTGAAGGGCCCTTATGCATGGTTTCAGCAAGCCACACTTCTCAGTCATTCACAGCATACTTGATGATATTTGGCAGGTTAGTCTTATTTCAGCCCATAATACTGAGTTTCTGGATATATTTAGTATATTAATGTAGAGACCATGAGAACTTCAACTTGTAAAGATACATGTAGGATAGAGAAGACAAAATTCTTGAAGCTCTACAGCTTCAAGAGGATGCCATGATTCAGACACCTTTCGAGCGATCTTGGCATGTGATGGTGAGTTGATACTTTCCATCATGATTCCTAGTGAGTGCTACATCAAATGCTCACCATGATGTAGCAAACAATTCAGCACTTTATGAAGATGTTGGTATTACAGAATGGGACTGCATATGCACACTTAACTGGGAATACATTTCCATTTTCATAACTGTGGATTCCAGAGTTAATTCATTGTGTTGGGCTATTCTCTCTTTCAGTGCTGCCATGCAATATCTCATAAACTTGCTCTGTCTGTTGATGAATCAGTCAATTTCTTTACACTCTAAATTGAAATTTGTGCTTCTTTATTTCTTTTTTTTTATCTTTGTTCTGATAGAGGAAGCCATTTTGGCTAGAAACTTACTGATTTACTCACTAACTTGTCTTACTCTCAAATACAAGAATTTGAAGAGAATAAGCCAGTTCGCGGTTCCACTTTGAGCATGAGCAGAAAAAGGTCATCAGTACCGGCAGAGCATGTTGGTTTTTTATTCACTGAGATAAGCATCTGTGATGTAATGATTATTCAAGTGATCATTATGAGTGGTGCTTGCCAGCACATCCACCTGACAGCAAAAATGGAATTTGACAATATCAATAGAAAAAGATTGTTAATACATTCAATGAGAAATAATGAAATGGATGCTTTCAAAAGTGCTAATTGATGGATCATTCTGGTCACTTGGTCTACGCAAGTTCATTCTTTGTTTGAGCATGACTGATGAATTCCATAAATTGTTACGTCGGGTAAGCTGAAATACCTTCTCTCGCTTGAAAACTCATGGAGTGCCTAATCAACTGAGAAAGAAGAAAGGTCATTTGTACCGATGTGCCCATGAGCTAACCCTGAACTGGCTTATTCCGAGTGCTAGCATAACCCCAAAACAGTCTGAAACCATAGCCTAGCTGAGAGTTGGAAGAGGGGACACTCGTGGTGTGAGGTGACAATCCAGGCGACCAGCCTCATGCAGTTAGCGCTAAAAGCTTTCAAATTGGCCTCTCTCAAATCACATCATATCATACCTGACAGGATTTCAAGAGGCATGCGACTTTTTGAGAGAGGAGAGGCATCGTCCAAAAAGGCCCAAAATAGCAGTTGAGTCTTCATAGCATTTACCAGAGGACAAATAGCAAGATATTCTGATGAACTCCTGTTTCACTCAAGCAAGTTAGGGCTGATTACATAATAATACTAAACATTCATGATGCCAGTACAACTCAAATATTTGGTATTGCAGGATAAGTCCCCTGAGAAATAACTAATTCTATCAAATTTTCCATAATTTACATGCTTTTAAAAAATGACTTTACTTTCCTTTTTAGCTACAAATAATTAGGAGCAACAATAAACCAGAGGCTGTGTGTCGCTGACAATAATAACGTTCCATGGTGACAAGACCTCATACTGTATCTCAATTGATATATATTTAAGAACTGCCTGACTCAATCTGGAATATCAAAAGCACTAATATGAGTTTTAAAACATTCAAATTATTAATGTAATCCAAAACAATGTTTCTACAATATTTTAATGTCAACATTGATGTTATTTATCAAAAATGTTGCATACATGAAAAAAGTTTTTCACTCTCCTGAAAATTCATAATTATTTATGTACCAGGTCTTGTTAACCAAGAAATGATATGCATCATGTCAGTGGAAAACTCAATTGTATTGCTAAGTTGACTTTGGTAAACTTAATACTATATAATGGTTGTTATGCCATGAAATACAGACAAAAAAAAACCAGAAGTTATGAATATCATAGGTTTTATGTGTGATTTGCAGATGTAACCGCCATTGATAGAAAATTTGCATAAGTGACAGTAACATTTCAGTCTTCTTTATGTCAAATTTCAAGAACATTCATATCACTCTATTTCTTGGATTTTATTCCATAAACAGGATTCATGATTAAGATGGAGTATCTATTAACTTTAAGAGAATCATGCCTCAAACTAGAGGGTGCAGCAAACATTCATGTCATGCAGAATAGACTAAGTGGCATATGGTGATTTCTGTAATCACAGAATTTATTTCTATATCCTAAAAATGCAAATTCAACATCAAAGAGCTAACTCCAGATACTGGGAAATTCAGGAATTCATCATCAGCTTGTGGCAGCACCACGTACGTTTACACGATAATCATAAAAGCATGGCACTCTTTACTACAGATCATCCCTTTAACAAGACCTCTATGAGCTGTGGAGGCAGAAAAATCCAGCCTGCTGTCACTCAGTGACCCCAACAAGGCTACTGCAGTGCAACACAGGTCAAAGGTCAAAGGCCATGATCAGCACAGCTAGGAAAGATGGTGGCATGACAGCTCTCCTTCCGACATCAATTCTTTGAACACAGTTTAAAGGTAGGGGATACCTTTTACAGACCTCCCAAAATGCAGTAAAACATTAAATATGAACCTCAGGGGACTTGTTTAGGCCACTGCTGAGAAATATGGAAGTCAACAGTTATCTACAATTTGAATAATGCACAAAACTCAACTCCTCAGTAGTTCTGTGTGTCAGCCACACTTAAGCCTTTTTGTTACAGTCTACTGTATTTTTTTATCTATAAACACAAATCTAAAAGTATAAGAGCTCATGTAATAACATATAGAGTGTGTGGCAAGAATGTATCTATATAGAAATGTTTGTAAGTTTTGATGAACTTTCTTCACAAAATATACATGATGGACACATATGCAGTGCATGGGTCTGCAAAGGTAGCAAATGTTTGCAAAGGTCTGCAAAGGTCTGCAAATGTACTGGAATTTACGGTGAGCCCCCAAAAAATTCAATTCAAAATCTAACGGTCAATAAAAATGTACTAAATGTTACCTTCCACTTTCAATACTTTATGGGAGTTTCTAAAATGATACTCTCTTCAACATACCACTGTATTTATACAACTCTACATTTAAGGCATGCAAATGGGATTCCCTACCTTTAACATACACTTCTCCTTCAAGCAATGTTTATCAGAAATTTGTTGAAACACCTTTCTTGTTAAAGAAATGGTTGGTGAAGACTTAAAAAGACCCAGTACCATTGGCATACCATGGAGTGGGATGGGTGGTTCGGCTCTGACAGGCCCTATTCAAATATCCCCGTAACAAATTGTGTATTCAATGACTTTATGATTGATGCAGTTCTGCCCGGATACCTGTAAGCTAAATACGAGAATCCCTGTAATGAATTGTGTATTCAATAACTTTATCACTGATCTCTATGTAAGTACACACACAGGTAAAGAATCGCGACTGGAGTTGACCATTACCAATCAACGTACGCTTCCATGCACACATTCCATTCTGCTATTTGTGGTTTTCGAACGTACCATGGTGGGCATGAATCAAGCCATGCATGAATCTCAGTGCTCTTGCATTTTTAATGTCTGTGATGGTTAAGTCTTTGAAGTCTTTTCGACAGGCAAATGTAAAACTGATTCAAAATCTCTAACAATGATGACTCAGTTATCCTTGCAATATGATCATTTTATTCCTCAAAGCAAGAACAGACAAGAGGTAACATAAATTTTGTCATCTAGAATTTGAGCAAAACCTTATTTCAGGGCTGACTGTAAAAGGAAAATGTGTCTTTAACACAGTGACTTTCTTTCTTTTTTGGTTGGTAACTGAGAAAATAAATTGAGCTTTCTAACAAGAGAGGGAGAAAAAAATGAAACAAGAGCATGACAAGTGAAAGACATATGGCACTATATCACTGTCTCCATTGAAAGAAAAGTTTATAAAGGCAGAATGTAATTCAAATGTGATATATACAGTTGTTCCCATGCGCAGCATTATTGCTTCTGAACTCCATATTTTTTCTGAACAATGGGAATCTTCATGAGATGTATAGTTTTTCAGATGCAATGTTTTCAGACCAAATTTCAGGAGAAAGAGAGAGGAGGCAGGGAGGCACACAGCGAGAGGAGAAAGCAGCATACGTCATGGTCACGGACACATTGTCTTTCAGATCCGTGGAAACCGACTTTGAATCAATGTTGGTTTTGTCTCTGGTTTCTTGGTTCATTTCATAAATCACAGCCTCCTTTGGCGATGTTTGCATTAATTATGCTTTTTTTTTTTTCATTTCTGGAGGTGGGGGGGGGGGGGGAGGGAAGGGGGAAAGCGGGGATTGGGTTGAGCATCAGTAACAAAGGGAAGTGGTTTAGGCTTACTCGTAGCTCTGGGGTGAAGGGGCAGCAAAGAGGATCTCTGCTGGTTCTCCTCCCTAATATTTCACCAGGGAATTTTTCGCCTATTGGACGGGGAGCGGAATGAAATAGGATTTGGATCTGGCAAACATTTGATTTCCACGTGTTTGCGATTGGATTGAACTCAGGTTACACCATTGGAACCGAGTTTGGGATCCGTTCACGTCCTGCTGCAGCTCAAAATGGTGGACCACAATCGTACAGGGAAGTATATCAAACGTATATGAACTTATTTGCGATTGGAAATCTTACATAGACAAAAACTCAAACAAGGATTTGATTTTGAGTGTGATTTTCTGCTTGCAACATGACAAAAAGTATAGTTTAGGTGCCAATTTGCAAGCATTGCACCTGAAAATGCAATCTGTAAGCAATCCTAAGAAAATTGCTGCCAACTTCAAAGACCATAAGACAAACACATAGGTGCTTTCAGATATTGTCAAAACATCTCGTGGTACCAATCTCAAATGAAGCATATCATTTGCCATCATTGAGTACCGGTAATCAAAATGGGAAGGCATAGATAGTGTCTCATGCCATGAATATGAAGGGAATCTGGGAGTTTATAAGCACAATGGATGGTACATCTATTTTAAAGGGGGGTAAATCAAACTCGAGGTGCAGCAAACCATAGATACGAGTGTTATTCTGCACTGCATGTGGGCCCTTGGTTCTCTCTTGTGGTGAGGGCTGAGGAGAGAAGATATTGGAAGATTACAAATTTGATACCCAGCGGGAGTGTCAAGTTTCACTGGAGTGGGGCAACGGAAACGGACCACAGTGAATTGCGGAGCTGGATGTGTTGGTCGCCCGCCTGCAAGTCCCACAACCTACAAGGGGACATTCAGTAAATGTTTTCCTGGTGACTCAGGCAAATTGTGCTCCTGCTTTCAAATGAGATTAAAACATATTGGTTTCAATGGAGCAAATCTTCCCTCCCTCAAATAATCTTCCTGTGTGTGGTGAAACCTTAAAAAAGTGCATGCACTGTTAATAACCCATAGTGGTTCACATTAACCCATTACTTTACAGCTTAAGTCTAGATTTGACACATTCCCTGGGAATTCCGTTCGTGCAGATTCTGCTGTGGGCAGGATAACATGCACTGATCTAAGTATCAAACCTTTTTTTTTTTTTTTTTTACTTTCTGTTTCTTTTTTGCGCAGCAGAGAAGCTTTAATATTTACAGGCAAACATTAGTGTCCCGTGGGTATTGCCACACTGGAGTTTTCATGCAAGTTTTATTTTCTTCCTATCCAACTCTTTTCAATAGGTCCTACTTGGTCTCTAATTCCTATAAACAAAGGGTTCAGAAGTATGTGAATATCAGTTTTTGAGATGTATCACCATTCATAATTGCTGCACAAATGATGAGGGTATCAGGTTTCCTCATTTGAAACGTAATCATGCAAAACAGTCTCTCTTTTAACAAATGGGCCTATCTCCCCTTGCCAACTACTGTCATAGCTTCTGACATCGGATCATCTGAGTTCCAAGAAGGATTCACTCAAAAACATAAAAACAGACAATAGTTGATACACATAAAATGAAGAAAGGCATGTAGCGAAAACAAAAATAGAGAATAAATTACACATAAATTCAAGAAAGGCATGTAGTTCTTTTCACTTTCACCCCCACTTCACCTGTACGGCTGACCTGCCTATATCACTCAATTCTCTCAACTCTATGAAGGGCAATTAAGTGACGTTTCCAAAATTACTCCAGTGAGGGAAGAGATAGGGAGAGAGTGAGAGGAAAGGAGCAGCGACAACGCAATTTATTTGCGTTGCAGAGCTATGACCCATTAACTTGCTTGGGGACAAGAGGGATATTAGATTGAGACCAGAATCAATCCCTATTAAGTCTCTCACAAATAAACATTGGAAAATATCACTCCTTCCCTCTTCTCTACTGTACTTATCAACCCCATCTCAACCACACACACACACACACACACACACACACACACACACACATACACACACACACACACACACACACATACTCACATTCTTTGCGCACTTTTACAATTCGACTATCTCTATCCTAACCTTTCTTAGCATTCTTTCCACATGTCATTTTGGCACAAACAAAATAACTTACTTTTTAATTAGTCAGACACAAAATCATTGTCCCCTGTTTAAATGCCAAATTGTACAAAATGTTCTCAAGGGAGATACAAAATCATTTCACAAGGAAGAAATTGAAAAATGAATGTAGAAAATCTGTTAATGCTGTCATCTGAGGCTATCCTATATCACATTCGAATTTTGTTAACATTTATTGTAGTTCGTATAAGGTCCCAGTAATGTGTGCTGATCAAATTCTTTCACATTTATTGCCAATAATGAAAAATGACTTGCTCTTTGATGTTAGAAAAACCTTCCCATCAAATTTCACTGCTACAGAGCGGCCTAAATATTTGTTCAGTAAAGTGACTAGTTATCACACCACCTCGATGTAGGTGGCACGACTGTGGAATACCTCTTAAATACTCTTTTTCCAACCAGTAGCAGTTGCATGTCATTCCTGCTTTACAACTTTCTGATTTGTCCTTTGTAGCTTAAAACTAGTTATGCCCACAGCACTCTCCCAACAACAAGACTGTGCCACCTTTACTTCATTACGGCAAGGTTCACAAGTCCGTGATAATATGTGCGCCAACCATTTTACACAAACATCTCAAAAAACGCCCCAACTAAGATTGACCTTCGAGGTCTAAAATGGAAGGCTTTTCCTTAAAGAAAATCTCTCTCTCTCTTTTCTCTAGGGCCAAACTCAAGGAAATGTCCCTTAGGTACTTTTTCGTGGACAAACTTGAGAGATTTCAGGCCTTCAGGAGTCTATAACCTCCATTCATAGGGCCTCAAGGGTCTGGCGACATTTTGGGGGGAGGTATTTGTCCAGCGCACCTGAACAAGCATATTTGATTTTGGCAGAGGGTCCTCTTTATAAGGCACATGCCTGGCTCTTAACACTGTCTACTTCACAGGTAGGTAGGTGAGAGAGAGAGAGAGAGGGAGAAACAGACAGACGAACAGAGAGATAGAGAAAAACAAAACAAAACGACAAAAAATATGGTTCTCTAGGCTGGATTTAAATCCAGCATGATTTGATCAAATTATGAGCCAGCCACATAGTCTGAATTGCTCTCAGTAAATCATTCATGAAATGTCTGTATTTTTTTCCTCAGTATGTATCTCCTTTCTTCCCTTATCTAGCTGCTCCTCTCTCCTTCTCTCTTTCTCTCTTTTCCTTTCTCTCTTGCTTTCTCTTCCGACTTCTACTCTTTGTGCATCTATTATAATGTAGGCCTATTAATCACTTCAACTGATGATATGAAAACATGAGCGAGAATACTGAGAAGTCTATTTTATCCTCCTTTGCTCAGCTCTGTCTTGATCAATGCAGTTTTTAACATTACAATATAAAAGGGGGACTGGCAGAATTTGTGCAACATTGACAGCAAACTTAGTTGTTTTCCTTTAATTCTTTTTTTTTTTCAAATCTGGGGAGGTGTCAGTGAGTCCTGATTAGTATTTCTTGCACTTAAAACAATCATGATTACCATTTACTCTTTCCCTGTCTCTCTCAAACTTACTTTCAAATACAATCTCCTCACTCTCAATGTGCAAATTGTTCCTACTTATACTGGAAGGCTAGTCAAAGACAGAAATGCTAAAAATATGAGAAAATATGCTAAATTTCAATGCTTTAAGGACATTACCACCCATATCAGACCTAATTGCACTTGGGCAAAGGACATTTAGGTGTAAATTGTGCATAAATGGGCTGAACTGCCCCATGAAGTCCCAATTTAGGCAAATTGAAGTCTGTGCCCCGGAGACTATTTCTGTATGTGCTCTTCCAGTGGCAGGCCATTAGGAGGAGCAAGGCGTAGGAGGAGAGTGTACAAAGCAATAACTGTTTCCACAAGGGGCTGTTGGCTGGTTGCTAGGCGATGGCATACAAATGACACTTTAGTGTTAGCATCCAGAATGCTCAGATTTCAACCTCTCTGTACATTGGGTCTTAACATGTCATGCACTTAACCTGGGTGATTTCCACAAATAATGCCTATTCCCTGCTCCAGTTCCAACTGCGGAGAAGGCTCCCCACGCAGCGCCGTAAACAGCAAAAGCCAAAACGCACATCAAACATTTTATCAGATTCGTCTGCATTAGGTAAATGGTAACAGGGTTATTTTGGGTTGACTCTTTATCAATTTATTTTAAGGCTCATGATTTTTCCAGGTTGGCAAGCCTGGCCAATGCATGCATACGCGGCAGGTTTTCACAGCAAGATAGCTTTAAACAAGGCACACAAAGCTTTGATTGAGACTGCAGCGAGTTCTCACAATCACCACAGCAACACCTTCATGTGTCTTGATTAAAACAGCCATCAAATTTTCATACTGCATTTCATCATTATGGTAACAACATCTGACATATTCTACCAGCCTGCTTATACTTCTCTGGCCTTTGCTTTCACACGAAACAGATCTAATGTGCTCACTCTTTCAGGGGAAGTCCATTCATTCAGTTCTGGCTATCCCAGAGGGCTTAATGCACCTTTACCACTATCAAATATTCACTGCAAGGTATTCATTCTTACACCTGGGCCAAAGTTAGGTAGGCCTATTCGGGAAAGAAACATCTCATCAAACAATATTTGCATGGGTGGAGACTTGAACCAAGGATCCGGGCACTAGCATTGGTATTCTATATTTTTTTCCCAACCGGTGTATCTCAAAATAATTACATGTATATTGTTATAGAATAGTATATAATTTACTCATTATTTGTCTAGCGATCCACGTCCGACAAGCTATGCTTTTTAGTGGATCACTATTTTCCATAATCGAATTCATTTTCCGCTCTCCCACGAAGTATTTATACAGTGTTTTCCTAAATATTGTACATGTTATATGTTGTTCTATAACTTGTCTCGTATAATTATATATTACATGAATCTTTTGCAAACGTTTGAACAATATTTCATCACATGTATACTTTGTACTATGTTTTTTTTTTTCTTTTTTGGATTTTCGTTGATTGGAAATAAACTATGATTGAATTGAATTGAATTGAATCCCATGTTGTAAGCCCTGTTTTCACAGACCGTACCATGACGTCGCGGCAACATCCGGAGAAAACAATTTCCAACAGAAGGGCTACCTGGGTAATGTCAGGGTAAATTCAGGGTAATGTCGGGGAAAGAATTTGGCAAAAGTTGCCGCAACAACATCTAATCAACATTTTGCAGGATCCGTTTTAGCAGGCAGGGCAAAAAAAAAAAAAAAAGTTATCCCGGATGCTACGCGGACTTTGTCATGGTAACAAGGCTCTGTAAAAACTGGGCTTAGGACTTTCTGCACCGGGACTTTAGACAGTCTGTACAATACTATAATGGGGTTTCCTGAGCTAATCAGTTCTCAAAGCACACAAATGGTTAAAGGGATGGTACAGTTTGTGTTGAGATTGGATTTGAGGTTTCCAACATTTTTTGATGATTATTTTTTTTTTTTTGGAGAGAATATGAAACCTCTTATAAGATATGAAAGTGCATATAATTCTAAGAGGAATTCAAAGTTTATTTGATCAATACCTTTCAATAGGATTGCTTTGTTTTACTTTGTTTTTGGATATCTCAGCCATTTCAGAGCTGATTTTCAGCAAATAAGCTTTGAATTCCTCTTAAAATTGTATGTTTTGTTTTTTTCATGAAGTGGGTTTCCAAGTATCTCACAAAAAGTTAAAAGCTTAATTCTCACCTCAACTAATGCTATCCATCCCTTTAAAGAGTCAAAAGTCTTTTCTCCACTTTAGCACCATGCACCTTACACATTTCTTTCTCTCCCCACCACCACCCCACCCAGACCCCCCTTAAAACAAGGAAAAACTTAGGCATTACCCTTCCATTAAATCCTACCTCATCTTCAACCTTCCATATCTGAAAATGACAGAGTGTGGTTTTGCCAGTACAGGAAAAAAAAATACTGCCACAAAACAGCAAAGTGACTGAAGCAACTGAAAGTAAAAGCAGAGTTCTTCATTCTTCCAATCTCTGCAAGATTGTGGCATCTGTGGTTTTGGGGGTTTTTTAAAGTAAAGTTTAATTCTTGGCCAACTCATAAATATTCCCTTTCTGATTGCATAAAGAATTCATCCTAAGTGACCATAATGATTAATGGATTTGAGGACAATAAAAAAAAGTATTCTCCTTTTTCTTCATCATAATTTGAAGAAATTTATGGTCGTCACGTTTATTCCCAACTGCAATTAATTCATCATAGAGTACAATGAATTCTTGAACAGCAGTCTTATATGTCTATTCACAAACTTCTTGTGGCTTTTTTACCTTATGTAGATAGAATACATAAATAGTACAATCCTTATAAGAAACCTTGTTCTCCCAGTTGTACACCTTATGGCTTTCTTTAGCATTTTCTGGGGGGGGGGGGGAAGAGAAAGGAAACTTTTTGTGTTCTTGTTACTGAGATTTTATGACAGGTTTAGAGTGGATTTGACTTTGTGCTTCCTCCAAAGAGGAGCTATATAGGATCCCTCCTTTTCCTCCGGCATCGCTCTCTCTTCCTTCCTAAAATATTCTGGGTCAACATCTTACAACGTGTTCACCGCAACTTCAGGGGCATCTCCGAGCCAAAGCCAAGGCAACTTTGATAATTCTACTATTGGTTTGTACATATACAATGATGTGTATTTTTCTCTCTTTATCTATTTATTTATTTTATTTATTTATTTTCATTTTTATTTATTTATTTATTTATTTATTTATTTATTTATTATTATTATTATTTTATTTTTATTTTTTTTTTTTTTGGGGGGGGGAGGGTTGCAGCAACTACCTTCCCCAATAAAAAAGAATCATTACTGATTGGTCTTTAAAACTATAAAATGTGTGTGTGTGTGTGTGTGGGGGGGGGGGTGTTGGAGCACCCCCCCCCCCCCATGAAATAGAATCATTATTGATTAGTCTTTAAAACTATATAATGTCTTGACACAAAGCTAAATGTCTGAATTCACTTCAAAAAACAAAAAAAAAATCAAGTGAAGTTCTGAGTATACATCAGTTGGAGAGTTGTGGAGTCATGTCATTATCATTTCATCAACTTTGCACACATTTTGTCTTTCATTTCATATCACAGCTTTCACTTATAGGTTTCTACAACTTTTGTATTAAACAACAACAACAACAACAACAACAACAACAACAACAACAACAACAACAACAACAACAACAACAACAACAACAACAACAACAACAACAACAACAACAACAACAACAACACTAGCCTTACTTAAAGTGGTAAAACTACTGGTAAATCTTTGTCTATAAGTGGATACTTTTTTTTTTTAAATAACCAAATCCTTGCCTGCACTTTATCATTCTAAGTTACCTTTTTTCATACGGCTTTGAGCAGATGCAGAGCTTTGCTTTTCCATTCCTTAGATCCCCCCAGACTATATATAAAAAAAAAAAACACCCTAGGTTAGAAATGAATTCTCCTGTATATTCTTGGTCATTGATGGCAACGCAGTGTCTTTTCTTGACTGCATCTAGGTTATTTGCATACTGGCGGCAAGTCAATTTCAAGCTGTAGATGAAGAGTGACCTCTTCAGGGCATTGAAAGACAATCAAGGGAAGATTTGATCAAAAAAGGATTTGATTTTCACTTTGCTGTAATGCCCCTTAAATCCCACGCATGACAGTGACAAACAAGATTGCAACTGAAAATCAACTCACGAAAGGTGAGTAAAGTTTTATGACTGTGAATAAAAGGAGCACAGCTTTGACAGGGAGTTGAATCCTATCAGTGATCTGCTCTCATCACTGCTGTGAATACAGATTTACCCATCAAAAACTGTCTGACTTTGCAATCTTATATGCATTACCCAATGCATATAACCCCAAATATACTTGGGCTTGCAACATGGTCTCCAATGGGTTAAAGGGTGTTACAGTTCTGGTTGAGGTGAGGATTTGCTTTTAACGTTTTGCGAGATATTCAGAAACCACTCTATGAGATGTCAAAGAGCATGCAATTTTAAGGGGTATCAAAAGTTTGTTTGATGAAAATCGGTTTTGAAATGGCTGAGATATCCAAAAACATGGTGAAACAAAGAGATCCTAATAAAAGGTGTGGCCTGTCGCCTTTTATTATTATCACTTTTTTGGATAACTCAGCTATTTGAAAATCAATTTTCATCAAATAAATGTTGAATCCTTCTTAAAATTACATGCTCTTCCGTATTTCAAAAGAGGTTTCTCGTTATCTCACTTAGGAATGTTACAAACCTGAATCCCCACCTCAAACAGTACTGTACAGTCCCTCTAAAGAGTTTACTGTACTTAAAACCTTGTCTACTTATGTCATCCTAATGAATCAATTATTACACTTTTAACAACTGAAAGAAAAAATAAATTTGACATTTATTGTTGTTGTTGTTGTTTTATATTTTGCATCACAATAAGAAAAGAGTGAGTGAGGAAGATGTTAATGCATCAAATTCAAGTACCCAGCTAGAAGTTGGCATAATGAAGGGATGACTCAAGCAAAACCACCAAGTTATATCTGAATGAACAAACACACTCCCGAAATTTACCAGATTCCAATCTCTTCTTTACAATTTCCTTCTAGATTCATCTCCGATGCAAACTCCACGGCTTCGCTGCAGCCTTTAAAAGTCACGGCATGCTTGGATTGCATCTGAGTAGGCGGCATTTCCATAATTCCAGATTACAAGCTTCTAGTTGCCACTTTATACGCACTCAAAGTACGTAAAAGTTTGTTGCACTTCCTACTGAAAGGCATCTTTGATGGCATTACTTCCACATATTTCAATCAAATGTTGACGGGATCTGGCCGAGGAATCCCCAAGGGACACGCTCAAAGCCACTACTTATTCATTGTGGGAGTTTTCTATTTGCACTGCTTGAAATGACAACACTATCCCTGCTCATAAAATTTCAAAACAGAGACTCATTTGCAAATCGGATTAAAACATACTTTTCGAGGCATTTCTCTCAGAAAATCATCTCATTATAATAGAGGTAATTGAACTTTTCATTCCTCATTTGCCATTTTTTCTTCTCTACTTCAGAATAAGCTCAATGATAAGGAGTCTACAGTACTTTCTCTATCCCATCCATAGTAACCATCAACCCTCTTTTTGTTCTTCGCCCGTTGAGGACGAGTTTCAAGTATACTTGGGTAAGCTTCTATGGGAAATGTGTGTTGTAGCAAAATCAAACCATCCTCAACGGGTTAATCTTTATTGTCTGATTACAGACTGTGGAATCTATTGAAACAAGATTGTTCATTCGCTTTGATATTACTGCCAATGCAGATGAAAAATGCTCATTACTGAATTAAACTAGTAAATGTACTGAACACCAGCATCCACGATTGCCACCTGTAGCCTGCACACCTCATCTGTAAGTTGTGCATGTATACCACAAACCTTTATATAGGCCTACCCTTATGCACCTCATTTATAAAATGAGGACATTAACCCGTTGAAGACAAGTCCCGAATATACACAGGCAGATGTCTATGGGAAATGCGTGTTGTAGCAAAATCAGTCCATCCTCAATACAAACTTATGTTTACATACGGACACACACATACATACATGCAACATAGCAAACGCAAACACAATGCATGTCACTGGAAAGGTCTCTTGCTGGTATGAATTGCTCCCCACCCCCCCCCCCACCCCCACCCCCACCCCCATGAATTTATTGCAGGTTGTTGCCCTTTCAGCTGCACATACATCTGTCTCCCCAGATAACATGAGTTGACAGCCTGAGCAAAAACAATCCATGCAGGGATGACAGGTCAATGAATCATAATCGGTCCTCACCATCATCAATATCAAATCAATCATTCTCTCCATTCATGAATCATGGAGCATATCAACACATGTTTACACTAATGCCAATAGAAAGTGTTTGATGCACATGGTGTGGCAGTGAGTGACAGGATAAAGCTTAGAGAGCTAAACAAATTACCATGTAAGCATTATGGGGTGATTTTCCACCAATGTCAAGCATTTCTGTCTGGGACTACACAGTCTGGATTTTCTGTGAAAATCATGTGCTATCTGGATGTTGTCTTATCAAAGAGCTTCAGCTCCTTGGTAAAACTGGAGTGCAAAATTATCTTTCATCTCATCTTAATCACAAATTTCAATGTGGGAGTTTGCAGTCAACAGACTGCTTGTGGGTGTGTGAATAACATTTTTTTTCTTTTTATTAAAGAAAAAATATATTATTTTCTCAGGGGGAAGGGGGTTTGGTATATTAAAGACACACAGAATTATTGAAGGAACATAGTGTTTGTCCATCATGTAACACAAATATTTAGGGATGAAGAATGACATGCTTTACACTGGGTGATAAAATGACTCATCCTTTTGAATGTTCATTGTTTTCCTCCGTCATTACGCTACCAATGCCTCATCCCACATCTACCGCGCCTCATTTCGCCTTTAAGAGTGGCACGTTGTCACTCTGTGTTGTGATAGTAGCACAGAGGATCCCCTGCCATTCCTCACCCACATAATTTGCCACCAAGGCTAGGGGAGACCAATGTTCTTTGTTCTGGGAGAAAGGTGACACCATAAGGGTGAAGTTTTTGGTGGAGAGAAACTGAGGAGGAGAAGATGAGGAGAAAGAGAGGTGGAGGTTGGAGGAGAAACCAAGAGGGGGTTTCACACTTGCAGGGGAGCTTGCGACACCACAAGGGCGAAGTTTTGGGAGAGAGACACTGGAGAGAAGAAGAGGTGCAGGGAGAAGAAAGGGTGAAGAATGAGAGGTGAAGGGAGATGGAGGAGGAGAAATTCATGAGGAGGTTTCACACTTGCAAAAGAGCTTCTTTTTGTAATGTTTTTGAAACGGATATGCAAACATGTTTAGCCTTATCAAATGAGTCTCCAGGCTAACTAATAACTAAAACACAATCTACAAAATAGCTGTTCCACAAACCCTCCATGGCATGTTGATCAAACATGCAAAGCTCATTATGCTAACATGCAAGAGTACTTCTGGATATGCACATACCACTGTGTGAAGCAATCATGAGGTCACACTATGCCTTATCTCTTCAATGACGTTTGAGATATTACATAATTCAGACTACAAATATGCACCCATTACGCACAACTCAATTAGAGCACACCTCCATCCAACGACTAGCCAAAAGCAGTGTAAGAAATGTGTTGCAAAGAGACACGATTGAATTTTGCTTTCAGATTGCAAGAAATTGTGAATTTTGCTTTCGGATAGAAAGAAATTGTGAGCTGAGCAGAAATGAGTAACTGCATTCATTAACAAACGAGTTCTGTGTCAGTGTGAAAGGGCTATGTGACAGATTGGCATTGAGGATGGGATGGATGTTGGGAGCATATGGTAGTGTGACCTTCTTCCCAATAACAGATGCACCTTGCTTGCTCCTACCCAGTACACCTCCAGGCCCTTTTCACACCCAAATCTAATATCCATTCAAGTTGTTTGTATAGCTCCTTTGTACTCCTACTGTCATCACTGAGAATCTGTCACTGCTAGAGATAACATAGTCCCTACTTGGCAGTATACGTACATCAATTTTACAACTACACACGTGTACATTTCTTCCTGGTATACCAATACAACTGGTTTTGATATCTTTTACACATCATAACTGATGCACTCATTGTCCAGATCCATCCCCGTTAGTGTGAGGGCAAGAGTGGTAGAATACAAATCTTATACATCCTACAAACTTCTGCCAATGTGCATGACATTCACAGCATCGGAGTCACATAATGTCAAAACATGCCATATGCCCAACATCCTGCATTGTGTGACAGCCAAGAACTTAAATAACAATAGCAACAAGAAACAAACAAACACCTAATTACATTAGACCTACACAGGCCTTATAGTTAAAGGCCTTTTATGAAAAAAAAAAAATACTGACAGCTTCCATTCATTGATAGCTCAATTTGTGTCAGTATGAAATATTTGTTGAGACGTAAAACACCTTTAAATATTGACGAGTTTGTCAGCATTCGAGGGATTCACGTGAAATAGTCTGAGGCATCATGGGAGCAATTCCCTGGATAGGCTAATCTTGCGAGGAACATTCTTCGGATTTTGAACGACATCTTCCTTCAAGAGCTGGGGGGAATGAGGTGAGCGGCGCATCTGCTAGGGCTCTGGGATTCCCTGGAATGATTTAGAGGGGGGAACGCGAAACGGGCGGAGCCTCGGCGTACCGCACAGCTGTCTTTACCCCCAGCATGCCGCACCACCGCAGATGGATGGTGTGAGATGACAAACAAACACCTCATCCTTTGTGAATGCAGCAGTACTTGTCTTGGGTGTGCATTGTGCCACAAGCCTGATATATCATTTTGTTTCTCTATCGACTGCAACAAAGATAAGACTACATCTCCGTTTCCTTATCCGGTAACCAGAAAGAATATATGTAATGTGAGTAACTATGGAAACAGCAATATTATTTGAATTTTCTTACTAAAACATGCAAAATTACTTGACATAAAGTTATATGGTTTGAAAAATATACAATTTTCTGTTGACAGATATCAATTTCTACCAGAAAGGGTTGTCTATCTTCAATCCAAATCTCCTCACAACCATACATACCCATTCGAGCTTCTCTTTTTCAACTTTTACCATATTATACTTTGTATATATATTACTTATATTTTGTTTTAACAATAAATCTAAAGCTTGAAATTGAAAAAAAATAGCTTTAATCAAGGTGCATGTAGTATGAACAATCTTCCCCATCCAAACCCACACTTAACTCTCCCCCCCCCTCTCTATCTCTTTTTTAAACACCCATAGGCCTACATACACATATACACACACATATATGCATACATACACAGTCACTCATCAATACATAAATTCTCACCATCACATGTAAGCATGTGAACAGACATTTCCTCTTCTGGATTTCTACTGTGTCTCTTCATCTATCTTTCTCCGAGTCTTCCTCTCACTCTCCCCTTACCTATTTTATGTCTGCTGCGCTGACACTTATTCTTTATATTTTAGTGATCTCTTATGCACTGCAGACATGTTAGCATCTCACTTATGAAAATGTTTTATGCCCTTATGACACAAGATATGTGCTGAAATGCACAAGAGAGTTGTTATGCAGCACATGTGCACGACAGCACTTTCTATCCAATCTCTACGAACGCCATGCTCTCGGAGATCCGCAACATTTTGACACCGCCATAAATCAGCGTACAGCAGCCAGAGTGACAACCGTATTCGAACGCTGTTTCAATATGCATGACTGTTTTCTCCAAAATGTTGAATGGAGGAAGGGCGTTTAAGGGGTGATGTTTCAAAGTGCATGATGAAACACCACAACGCGACGGGACACTCCATGATCCTTGAATGCCCTCATTAATCCTCTCAAGGCCAGTCTTAAAATGCTATTGACACTGTACACAACTATGCTGCAGACGGTACTTGAAGAGTTAAAGAGTCAGTCATCCAATGTAGGCAGTTGCTTCCCCTAACAGATTAAGAATTGAATTACATGAGTGCACGTACACCCTTCCTCATCAATGTCTTGCAGTCTGCCCAGTCAATAAAATCAAAACTTCAGAATTATTGCTTGGAATAAGTAAAGGTAGGCACTTTGGTGCTAGTTAATGAATGCATAGGACTGATACATTATGTAAAACATATGGCTTACACTAAAATGATGAATTTAAACCTAAAACAAATAGTAATAAAGGATTTTTTTTTTCTTGATCCATCTGCATATCAAAAGCATATTTTCAATTTAACTAAAATGTACTTCAGAAGTATTTGCATATGTGCAATAGATAAAGGAGGGACAAGTAGAAATTGAATATTAATCCTTGCAGCATGATGGGAATACTGTTAAACGAGGAATGTTCGTGTGCATTTTAATTTAGCTAATTTCGCGAGCACCAAGATTCGCGAAATTAAAATGCCAGCAAAAGTTCTTGTATACACTTGATTGCCAGTTGGCAATTCGCAAAAATTTCATGCCAGGAAAAAGGCCATCAGCTCCAATTTGCGAAAATTTAATGCCGCGAATGTATCATACTTTACAGTAATTATAATTCAGTAATAGAGAATAAGTCGTGATGTGACTGGGTAACCTAGCTTGTTTGCATGGATGAATACACTGTGTGAACCCATCTACCGACAGATACATGATTGTAGGAAAATAGACCCACGGCTCTGAGTGACAGAATGACTGACATGACGGGATGATGACAGGAGATGTCATCTGATGGGAGGAACAAGGGGGGAGTAACTACAGAGAAGATGCGGGGCCAACATCACTTTGGAAGAGAAGAGAGAGATGCAGTGGGATGTTGAAGCTGACAGCAAGATATGGAAGGCAGAGGATATGTGGCAGAGATCCAGCTGCACGAGCGATAAAAGCGAGAAGTATCGGAGGCACGGATATATATTGCCAACGCTCTGGAGTTATTGGACTTTCTGTCAACAAAATACCCCCCCCCCCCCCAACCACCCCATTCCCACTCCTCACCACAACATACGCACAAATACCACACACTGACATACACACAAACAAACAGAAAAACAGACAGACACACACATACACACACATAAGGGGCACGACACCCCAATCTGCAAATGACTCATGGCAAGAAAAATTGCACTTTTGAGCAGTTCGCATCCAATCCTTGGCGGGGCGATGCCTTGTTTATTGGCAATTCATTTCAATCTAATCTTCGAGCGAGTCTCCTCCTATTACAGCCTAAACACTGCATCACATTTATTGCACACAAGAGCCTGTGACTGAAATGCAAAAATATTTTCATACTTGCTGAGTTATTCTATCAAACATGTTAAACCACAAATCCCCCTGTTCCCCCCCCCCCCATCCCTAAAACCCAACAACATGAAACGAAGATGCACTCTAAATTCAACAACAGGAAGTCAATATGCCTTCTGTGAGGCCAAAAATCTCATTCTCAACAAATTATCTAGCCACTACAAAATGGGGATTTGGAATATGACCCTTAGCAGGTCAACAATAATTGAGGTTTTCAATTTTGAGGCACTTTGTGAAAAATCTTTGAGCAGCACAGGGGGAGAATGTTTGTGAAACTCAAACACAGATTACATGTCTGGTTGTTTTTGTGGGTTTTTTTTTTTGTGTGTATCAATGTACTTTACAATTCTAAGCTTTATGGCACCATTCCATCCTATCTTCTTTAGATGTCAACTTATTCCTAATACAATTTGACAGGGTTTGGAAGGGTGAGGGACGTGACACAGGAGGGGACACAAGAAAATGTTCATTTTGAGATTTGTTCATGTCTCTGCAATTGATTCACAATCTAAATGGCTATGGCATATTCACCATGGCTGCCATGAAAACCGCTGGCAAATATCTTTTGAGGTGAAAATTTCTTGAATGCCAAAAATATCTTGGGAGCGGCAGGTGCAGAGAGTATGGCTCAGACTTAGACTATACACCCGCTGGGGACTTGGGTAGTTGAGGAGGGGGGAAAATGTGTCAGGATTACTAACAGATGTCTTAGGAAGATATACAGGCAAACAAACACAGGATGTGTGTCTGTCATAAGGCACATAACTAAGCAGTCACATCTCCAGAAGATGGACAAAAAAAAAAAAAAAAGGAATAGAGAGGACGAGTGGAGAAGAAGAAGAAGGGGGGGGGGGGCCAAAACCGCTACTTCACTCAGGACTTGCACCCTTTTCGACTGGTGGAATTGACATGGTGCTGCCACGGTGCATTTGCGTTCACTTGTCACTGGCATCTGCTTGGTATCCATCAGAACACAAAAACCCCTGTACAGATAGCCAACAAATAGAGCGGTTTGGCTGTCCTCACCAGCCAGGCTGGGCCTCTGGGCCAAGATTAACCCCTGACCTAGACCAGAAATCCTCTTTAATCCCTCTGGTGAAGCGCCAATACGACCCAGTTGTGTTCCAGCCGTACGTGCCCCCAAGAAGAAAGGGCTGCACTGTTGTGTGAAGGGGGCAATGCAAACACACTGCAACACACCAGTCTGACTAATGAACGCCAGTTGTCCGGACTGCTGTCCTTCCATATGAAAATTCATGTTACAAGCATCCATTCTCTTCCTAGAAAACAACGGTTTGACTCACCCATGTCAGTGTTACAACAAATAGTTGCCTATCGTCAAAATGTTGCCAGTAAATCTAGGGCTGTTAAAATCATGTCCTAGAAGTTTTACTCTTTAATCAAGGTGCATTAACTTTCATCCAGAAATGGTGTAGTCTCTACACCAGACCCTTGACTATCTTTTTGTATCATCACCTTTGTTAACATCAGTGCTCAATCTGTGATACCAGCTCATATACTACCCCCTCTCTCAAGTCCCTAGGGAAAATGTATCCAGAGTCGCTATCAAAGAAAAGGAGACAGATTTTTGCTGATTATCTTTCTAATACGTTTTCTTACCAAAGCCTATTCAGAATATTTAGGTTACCAAATAGATTTCTCATCATACACTGTAACTGCAAGTGAATCTGATATGCAATGACCGATTTGATTACTGCATGCTACCTGTAATTATGGAAAATGGCAATTTTCTGTCAAGCTTGCATCCCAAGAATATATTCAAATCTTGACTAAATAAGACTTATGTGAGTGGGTTGCAGGATAAATACAAAGTTGATGATATCAAATATAACGTTTCAAGAAAGGGAAGTGAAATAACTCCAGGTTTAAAACAGTAGCATTTTATTTTTCAACAACCTATATCATGAAAACTATCAAATACATTTTTTGAAATCAACACAATTTCACATTCTAGTTTACAACTTATTTGGAGGGTTGACAATGTGCACATGTAACAGTCAAAGCAATGCATACAGACACCTTCATTTATCAGAAAAATAGGCATATTTGGTGTACTTTTTTTTCTCTCTCTCTCTTTTATTGTTGAATGGTTTAGGTTTAGCCTGCACATAAATATTCTTTCACACTTTTGGGATGTCACTACAGCTTGTGAAAAACTGAGCCTAAGTGGTACAGCAGAACCAGAATTCAGATCATTTTGAAATGGTCCTAGGCATGCATACACGACGGTGACCAGCAACTCCTACTAGTAAACTTTAATACTGACTTTCAACAGAATGACTTGGATTGCCAATAGCACCATTCACGCACCAAACTTCTGTACCCTCCAATTCAAGAGTGCAACCTAGCCTACTCCTATTTCAGTTCCGTTCATGTTATTCGTGTGTATACGTGTCTGTTTTTGTTGATCTGTCTTTCTAGTGGGCTTCCAGACTTTTTCTTTGCTCTCAACTGATGCTTTTTCTTCTGAGAGACCCACATCCTACAAGCTTTGTCTTTTTAGTGGGTCCCTCCATTTTTCGAATTTTGCATACTGTTTACTTACTTCTAATCACTTGAGTTTTATGATAATGTATAATTATCGTAAGGTGCTACAATAATTGTACATTCTTTTCATCCTACACAGTTTTACGCACCTTATTCTCTGTTACAAAAAAAAAGTGATGTCTATATGTTCTTGAAGAAGAATGAAATAAAATTAAATTGAATTAAATTGAATTGAACTATTTACAGTATTCAAAACATCACCCTTACAACCTCCGCTGATACAGCATCCATCTTCCAGACAGGATCTAGCTGACATATTGTCTTTTTTCTCTCTTTTTCTCTGTTCTCCCTCCTCCCCTTCTTTTCTGGTTCAAAGTATCAGAAGATGAGCCAGGACTCTCGAAGCTTACCCAGACAAGGCCGATCTATTCTTCTCGGACTAAATTTCTGAGATGCCTGCCAAATCCCACTTCCAGCCCCTGATCCCCAGACAAGATCTCGAGAGGAGTATGGGGGAAGGGAGGGGTGGTCACGATTCCGGGCCATTTCTAGCCGACGGGTTCTTCCCATGGAGGAACTCACACTCTCGTACTGCACCATTGTTTGCACCCACCATCATCATAATCTTATAGAGAGGTCACCCTTTCCCTCTCCCTATCCCCTCCCACTAAAAAAAAACCTAAAATATAAAAAAAAACGTCTCTAGAATACAGAAAGCACCAGAGGACCAAGACAGAAAAGAAGGAAAAGTACTTTCATACAACAAGACATGATAATCATTTTAGACGTAATCAGATTTTCCCCCTCGACTATTAGAGTTTGATGTAATTGAGATGTGGAAAAAGTATGAAGGCTAGAGTTAAAGCCCCTACATTCGGTATGTCCATTTCTCTTAGATGAATACAAAATCTTTTTTCTTTAAATTTACAATCTTCTTTATTTATTTCAAATGACAGATCTCCCACAATTCTCTGCAGCGAATTTTGCTAAAATGACTCAACACCACTGAAGTCCTGTGGGTGAATTTTAAGAAGTAATCAGCAGTAGATGTAGAACTGTTTAAATATAGTTTGCAAACTCTGGAAATTATCTACATTTGTTATACATGTATATGTTTTAAAGACAGACAAGATTGTGCATGCTAGTGTTTTCTCTTAAAAGATATAATTAGACATGATGATAATACATTTGTGACCGGCGACAACGGTTTCAGGCCAAAGTTGGGCATTTTGAAAATTCATTTTTTCACTGAATCACATTGCCCATTTCCTAAGCTTTGCATTGATATAAAACACTTGCATTCTTCGGCACCATAAGTGGTCATGGAAAGTGAAATAAAATGCACTTTTTAAGTTGTTAGCCTGACAAAATTGCGAGAAAACGGGCTTTGAAGATTCACCTCTTTCTCAAAGACAATGTCCGAGCGGCGATGCAAGGTGAGAATCACCCATCCGTACGATGGTGCCAATCGATGTTAAGCTCCGCCTCTAGCAACCACATCGCCTTCTGATTGGCTCACTGAGAGAGTCAAATTTCCCGGGCACCCTTCCTAGCAGCTCAGCGTATGGAGCCGAAAAACAATGCGGTTCGTTTGTTTGTTTAACCATTACGTCTTTCAAGATGGCGGATGCGAAAATTGCACGTATGTGTATGGTGCACGCATTATTACGCAATGGCATCCACACGCCATGACCATGTGCATGTAACAGGAGCGGGTGGCGAATCCACACATTTACAAATCGCGTTTTCATTGTTGTTGATTTGACTTTATCATTGCCGACGTACCATTTTGAAGGCAGATAAATGACAGTGCTGGCAAAGGTCACGCTTCCTGTTTGTTTTGCTTTTACAAGCCGTGCATATGTTGCCTTGTTTGGTGGTGTTAATTATATTAAAACAAACAAACACGACTCGTTAGTTTCGTGTGATCCTGACGTGTAGTATTTGAATATAACTGGTTTCATGTGACCTCTCCTTTCCTCTCATCTACCTTCCCTTGAGTCAGTCTGCTGTCAGAATTTTTACTACATGTACAAGTAGACTTTTTTTTTTTCTTTTCACACGATTATGTCGTGCTACGTACATGATATTTGTTTCACTTCCATTGTCGAACATTGCGGTAGAATAGTTTGGATAGAAAGCCAAACGAAGAGCACGCACTACAGCGTATAAACCACTGTAGCAAGAACAATGGAGCATGTAATCACATGCACGCGTGGACAAAGCATTCCCCAAACGCTGCAACTGGTGTCTCCGAAAGCCGAATTATGTAAATGTGCGCGACGGACCAGCCAATCGCATGCGAGACCCTTCGCCGTAGCAACGCTGGGGATATTGGCGCGGCGTTCGAAAGAAGCTCGAAACTGACGAGTGCGATCCAACATAGGGTGCTTAAAATGCCATTTTCGATAGGAAAAACGTAGTCTTATGTCACGAAATTTAGTGTAGATGTAGAAAACATATCAAAGATTCGATTTCTGCAAAAAACCCAAATCGACAAAAATAATGGTAAAGATCTTTGTACCCCGCCTAGGAGGAAATTTGCTATTGCGACTTTTGCCTGAAATCGTTGTCGCGGGTCATATTTTGTATTCCTGTAATTCAAATTATATTGATAATAATAGTAACAGGAAGAGTCATAAAGTATCAAAGTCGTAATCAGCCATGGCACCTTTGTCAGATTCAGCACTGTTCTACCAAAAGGCCCTGCAGTCACTGTTAACTCAGCAATGTCATGGACACATTTCAACACCTGGGTAAAGTTATACTGGGGTCACATGGGGGCAAGAAGCCATGAATGGCTGAATGTGGCATTTAAACTGTTGAGAACTGAACACAGAAGATATGAAAGTAGCAGCAGCAGAATAGACTTGATTTGGTAGTGGTGTTGGTGGTGGTGGTGGTGATATTACAGTGATTGGCCTCCACACCCTATAGCCTTATCTCTTAAGGGTATTCTAGTCTTATCACCTATCTTGTCATGTGTGAAGATGGGGATGAAGATGTGGCAGTAGGAAGAAGCATTGGTCCTTGTTTCTCATCCCTGTGGAAACACACCCCCTGTCATCCACACATGGCCCTGGACAAGACTGTTTACACAGCTGTACATAGCTCATAAATCAATTATCACATTAACCAAGTAATCCATATAAGGAATGGGGGGGGGGGATGGAGAAAAGGGGTGGGGTGAGATGGAGAATGTATCAATGGGGGCACCCGGAGCATGAACATCACACACACATACCAGCAACAATACCACCACACAGATTCACTCGTGCAGTAATGTTGACATATCCTATTCCATTATGGTATGAATAAGATTCTGGAGGATAGGCAAAGGATGAAGGCAATGGAAGCTAGTGTGACTTTTTGTCTGGAGATTGACTGAAATGCCGGCTTTAGCATCGCTCCAAGTGGCACAATAACTGACATGCAGAGTATATGCCATTTCACACATACATACGCAAACACATAAAAACAGCCATATGGGATGATAATTGACACAGAGGCAATAAGTGTGATCTGAAGTTATTGCCTGACGACGACGTATGCACAGTGTCACTACAGAAACGTTACGAAGTCTCCCTTTTGGGACAAATAGAGTTTGCAAGGTTTGAAATAGACTGGTGCATTATGGAACTGATTCTGATACCAGTACTATTTTGGAATAATTTCTTGCCCTGCATGTGCCTGATCATTCCCTTTGAGCCTCTCTTCTCCTGTCTCTCTCTCTCATTACATTCTCTTACCCTGCATCACACACAACTGTCGCACAAATGTTAGCGTTCAAATTGTCATGCTACTGCCAGCATGGGAAAGTTAAAAACACTTGGAGATCGAAGGCAAGAAAACGAGGGCTCACGATGACGACCATCGATGATAAATGAATGTGGCACATGCAGAAACTATTAGATGCCACTGCTGCCATCTTAGACTAATCAGTGATCAGAATACCATGTTAAATTGCCTCACGACTTTCACGATTTTTCCAGACGGATTGGGGGCTGATTGGCCTAGCAGATATTAAGCAGCCATGATGGGCAGATAGAATGCTACTGGCGCAGAAGAGGAAATTGATGCAGTGCATAAGAAGTAAGCTCTCTCGCAATGTTTGATTGCGATTTGGAGAAAATGAAAAGTGTGATTAATTCTACTGTTGACTTCTCTCTGTCTGTCTGTCTATCTATCTCTGTCTTTTTTTTTCTCCCCTTCCATTATGGTTAATGCATTTTGAAGATTTTGCACATCCGTTTCTTATTGTGCAGGCTGCTAAAGCATGTGGATATTTCATTGACAATGGCACAAAACATCACTCTCCAGCAGAGAGCTTCACTCTGCGCACAAATTGACAAAATTGCATCAGTGACTTTAGAGACGAGGAAAAAGAGCATGATGTGATAAATTCTGTGATTGATGGATTATGATTAATGATAAAGGCTTGCTGAAAGTGTACATTTTCTGTATAAAGAGACAGTCACCTTTTGATTCAAAAGAACACACATCTTCACTCAGTTACACATATAAATGCTTTGCAAAATCAGAATTCTCCTTGCTTTAGGTAATTTTGTTCGATGTTTGTATTAAAAAGCCCCACTTCCTTTCATTAAAGTACCACAATTTTTTTTTTCCACATAATTTTTCTCTTTTAAACTCCTGCCTGGCACGCTACTATAATCTAATTTTACTTATTTAGCAATGGGTAGTGAATTCTCATTGCTGTTCAATATCTCAATGCTTTTTATCTTTTTGCTGTTCCCTTTCAATCATCATCAAATGACATTTCATGTCGATGCAATGAGGATTGTGTATTTTATGCTTACTGCAAAGGGGAGTAGGCCTAGAGAGGTAGCAGCCTGGTGGCCAAATTAATGTTTCAAAAGTTTAATTAGTAATAACAGTGACCCTTTACAGAAAAATTTCATTACTACAAGTCTCATTCTTCAACCTGAATAATAAATTTGTTGAAGATAAAAGGCATCACAATAGCATGGGAATGAGGCTGAATCACATCAACTGCTACTGTGGTGAATCAGATATGAACTAATATAGATAAAGTTGTATGATTAAAATGTTTCTCCCTTATTTCTAAAAACAAGGTACCCCCATGACCAAACATGTGTGGGTCTCATCTAAACACATGCGACTGCAACAAACTGTGTCTATGAATTAGTATTGTGCTGTTTTTAAGGCTCCATTGTTAGTCTGGAACACACCTCCTATGATGTTAAATATGATTAAAACATGTTTCAGAAATAACGTGCTTAAAAAAATGTGGTCTGAAACTTGTTTCTCGCTTACAAATGTAGCAGCTGTGTATATCTGGTTACTCAATGGGCAGTAGTTCATCAAATTCTTTTCCTGGGTCAGCTCAGAACCAGAAGGGCACTATGAACCATGAGAAGTCTGTGGTTTAGTGACATTTTGGCTCTGAACCAACAGATTCTAAAAACTTCTTTATCAAAAAGGGAGAAAAAAGTTATGTAGAACTTGTGATAAAGCATGACAATATCGAATAACTAATTTCAGAACTTCCAATCCAATCTCTGGAGGATACACCATGTTTGTTCACTCCCATTCTGCAATATCTCTCAACCAAATTCCCACTAAAAGATGATTTAGGAGAACTTTTTTTACAGTCAATGGTATTATCTCTGACAGACATCATAAAAACAACATGCTCCGCAATTACTTTTACTCTGCAGAAATGGAAAGAAATGACTAATTGTGTACTCAATCAAACATTGGTTCCATATCTCAGAAGAAACAAATTTTCTGGGCAAACCATCATCCCCCTCTGAATTCACCACATTGATTATTTGCCCACATAATATTGACACATACAGATACTTTCTCTAGATATCTGGTCTTTCTCCTTCTCCAGTCATCCCTTTTCATTTTTCTTTCTTGACTGTCCTAACTGTCCCTGCTGCAATGTTGCGAGGCACGCGAGAACGAAGTTTCCATTTCTGATAATAATCGCCCGTGTTTGTCTTGCCCGGGACATTGGGCAAACACCCCCAGGTTTGCTCAATTGTCGGAGACAAAGCGTCATCCATCCACAAGCCCGAAAGGCGTATCGACACATCCACATGTTTGAACACTTGGGCAGTGAACTGTCGAAAGTAGAGTCAACCAGAACAGATCGTTATCGGGAGGATGAGCCACGACATGGAGCTTGTCATATGCGAGGCCGAATGAGGCCAGAGAGACGGACATGCTCGGAAGTTTGCCAATGATATGACATCTTTGTTTTCTCCTCGAATGAGTACACTGATGCGCATGAATGTACACCCGAGCATCCATGAAAAGTATCAATGTCATTTTAAGATATGAAAGTTTGTGTGCAAAACCCCACAGTGTTGTACACACTGTTGACAGTTCCTTGCATATCAGTTAGCCCAACGCTGATGAGAACAGTGGATCTCGTGGAGAACTGATTAAGATTCGTAAGATGAATTCATGGATGATGATGATCATCATCATCACTGCCACTCAACAACAAAAACAACGCTATTTGTGACTATTCCCTGTAAGACTGATATTTTGTGATTCCACTCTACGGAAAGCAAACAGTTAATTAGGCCTCTCAAAAGAAGACAATTACTTTTCATTACAGCCTGCTTACTTTGACTGTCAGTGGCACGTAACCATTGGTATCTGCCAAACATGAAATTAGACTCTATCCCCTCCGAAAGAGAGAGAGAGAAAGAGTGACAAAGGATATTGCTTGATAGATATCTAGAGAAAGAGAGAGAAAAACAAAGTGAACTTCTTTGGGTTACAGATGTTGCCTCATTACACAAATGGAACGGGGCAATTTTTATTTTTCATATTACACGAGAAACTAAAGAAGTAATGTTAAGAGCACTAGTAGGTAGATTCTTTAAGACAAGGAAAAATGCTGTCTGACTGAAACATGAAAAAGATTACAAAAGCCAGTGATATTTTGCTTTGGATAAAAAAAAAAAAAACCTATATATCAACATCTGAGTAGAAAATATTGTAACTGTTCTATTCTAAGCAAACAACACACACACACACACACACAAAGAATAAAACAAGTAGCTACACAAGTAATTTCATTCCATCTCATCACCTGGTCATAACAAATGATGAAAAATATTTGACCACACCCACCTTCGGTGTTGACATATATCATAACTAATGTATTAAAATGGTAAAGGGAAAAACAGTTCTTGGTTCTGGCTCCAGCCTGGGGAAACCCTATCCAGTGCTAGGATCATCCCATTAGCTTCCTGGCACCACACCAATTACTGTATAAGCACCTGAATAGGGCGTGTATGCAACATGGTTCCTCAGCGCAGGTACCAAGGGATCTAAGGTAGACGTTGCTTGGTAGACTCTAATTATAGGAGTCAGTATCAATGCTAAAGCTGGCAGGGACCCTTTTTTGACCTATATGGAAGAACCTAAGTCTATCACATCAGAGATTTTACTTCTTTAAATCAGTTCTGAATGATTTCTGCCTGCATATATACAGTAGTTCATCTCATCCACAAAATAAAGCTTTGTACATTGCTGTAGCATTTTGCCAACTTTGAGCTATTATTCTCAAATCAAGCAGAAAGTAGGCCTACACAAAGCAATGTCACACTTGTCAATCCAATGGCAATGCTACACCTCCAGTTTTTCAAAATCTTTTTTTTTTTTTAATTTTTCATTCTTGTACTAAATGGTAATTATACGCATGAATATTACTTATCACAATGAACACTGTCACATGATTATTTGACTGCCGCACAGTAATAACAGCAATATCAGCGCTTGATACTAGCCAAGAGCTAACACCGTGATGCAATGAATATGGAACATTGGTACCTTCATCCCGTGTCAATTCCTTCTTAATTCAAATGTCATTCTTCTTTTCCCCCCTTCCTTTCTTCCACGAGATATTTTGATGAAGCGACTTAAACTCCTACACGAACCGCTCAGCTGCATCACGCTGATGAAGATGTTTGTCAAGATGCGGTTTCCGCGGGGCAGGGCGGGAGCACATATACACTCATGAGAATTGGCGACGAAGAAAGGGAAAGCTCCTGGCAATATCGATGACAAATTACATAATAAGATCATCTAACTGCCTGGTTTGGGGGGGGGGGGGGGGAGAGAAGGGAAGGGGGTTGAGAGAATGAAGTAGGCACATTGCCATGCTTGTCTTGCACGCAATTCGATACTGCACAAGGATACTATTATAGCAGACAGAGAAAAGAATGAAACAGCTTTGAGTAAGTGAGTGAATGAAATGGAAAGAAGAGAAAAAAAAAGAAGAGAAAGTATTAAAGAGACATATACATGTTGAGGGCGAAAATCGTATCACAACTCAGCGTTAAACTATGTCACTCTGGTGACGAGGAATCTTGTAAGCATATAACAGGTGGCTATCTCGTTATTTTTTTATGCATTTTGTTATTTGTTTCTCTTGCTCTTTTTGCTCTCTTTTCCTTTACGTCCCTTTCCTTCCTTTCATAGTTTTCTTTACTAGGTTGTTTGTTTAACAAGATGAACATTTTCATCACGGAACCTACATGTATACATCTACAAGCTCTGCTTTTTGGTAGGTCCCCCGCATTTCATGTTTGTATAAATTGTCTTCTCTTGTCTTCTTCTTGAATTACGACGCTATGTCTAGTCTTATGTTCAATCGGTTGTATCATGTTATTTGTGTTTGAGATGTGGAACAATCAAATCAGAATCAAATCAAATCAAACAGTTTTTGTTTTACGGGATATTCTTTTGGGTTGCTTATCTATATAGGCCTATTTAATTTAAATCTGTGAGACTTATTTGGGCTGCAGATCTAATGTAATGCTTTTGGCAAAATGACAAATTTTCTGTGTGTGTCAGTGATGCAAGTTATAGACCTATCATTCCACTCTGCAGATAAACATTCAAAGACTTTAAATAACTGGTATGGGACAAAAAGAGAGAAAAACAAAAGGAACTGAGAGAGAGAAAGAGAGAGAAAGACAGAGACAGACAGATGAATATCTTGAGGTGGTATTATACATACTATCAAAACTTGTTGAAGATTTTGAGTTAATGGGGAATTTTTTGGTACCTTTTTTAACTGACTTCAAAACATGAGACTTACTTGGGCTGTCAATCTACCATAACACTTTGTACAGATTGAAAAATTTTCATGGTGCAGTATTCATGCCAGGAATTCACCTATGATTCCATTTTATGAGTAAACATTCAAGCAGTAAAACAACCATTGCTTTGACAGAAGACAGGGAGCAAGAAAGAAAAACCCACCATGATCGTAGCAGCATGACACTAAATAAAGAAGATGATCGGCAAAAAGCAGTTGATCAAAAGAAATCTGATACCGGTTTATTTATGATAGCTAGCTACATAGAGATTTGATGATAAACTGGAGAGGTGAAATGTACGATCCCCCAAGGGTCATTCCAACCATACTTCCCATACTGAGTCTTCCCGCCCAGTTTCTTCTTTTGAAGCCTTCTTCTCTTCGTTAGTCTCGGACCACAACTGTTATTGAATCAAACCCCATCTTCAATTATCATCTTGGCATACTTGTCGTAACTCTTAATGGTCGCATAGGATCAAAGATTGCGACATCAGACAAACGCTCACTCATTCGTGTAAGTTTCGAATTCACCCTGACAAGTAATCACTCAGCCATATAAATTCTAAATTCACCCTGGTTCATAGGGATGACAGAAGATGAGATGAAAGAAGCTCATTATGCAAATACAAATAACAAGCATGAAGCACACAGGAAATTGCAACTTTTTGATGAAACAAATAATTTTGTGACAAAAAACTGACATTCATTCATTATTCATCAATCCATCAATTTATTTATTTATTTATTTATTTATTTATTTATTCATTTATTTATTTATTCATTTATTTATTTCTTTCTTTATTCATTCATTCATTCATTCATACACTCATTCAAACACTCATTCATTTGTTCATTCATTCATTCATTCATTCATTCATTCATTCATTCATTCATTTATTCATTCATTCAATCATTTTCCTTTCAGAGTGTTGTTACTTCCATATTCTTGAAGCTCTGTCTGGAGTCTGGCATATTACACAGCCTGAGAGAAGAGACTACCACAACTGTTCTTCAATGATTTATTTTTAGGAATGGCTACATTCTCTCTAGACAGCCATAGAATGGAGTATCAACTTTATCACTCTGGAGTGGATGTATGACCTTAACTGATAGGATGTATCAAAGAAGAAGGACAGGCTTGCTCATCCCTGGACCCCAAGACAACAGTGATAGCAAGAATTCTATTGCACACAAGGGCTGTTCACACCAATACTGAAAGATCATGAAATGTTTGGCAAAAGATACCGAGCAACTGTAAAAGATTGCCATCTTCAGAAAACCCACAGACCGAAGTGCATTCCCCCTCCCTACAAATTTGTGACATGTTCAGTTTGATTTTCAATGAGAGGGGCAAAAAAAAAGTCATGACTGATTTCACTGTGATGTGTAGATTCTCTCCTGTGGCACACACGAACAGGGCAGCTACCGGGTACTCAGTCAGATTATTGCAACATCACTTGAATGTGGCACTGCAGATCACCATGACGATTCACATTACAGAGCTTTATCTGCATCATAATAGTTACAATTTGCTGCTAGGAGAATTCATCTCCATGTGAACAGAACCGTAAAGCATCATGTTTTTTTTAACGTGGTGATATTTTCCCCAATGAGAATTGGGCTACAGGCCATGTAATGTGAAGGAGACCCTGAAAATAGAAGAGTTCATTTGGCCATTGGCTACCCCAATATCTTGGCTTCCTGGAATCAAGCTCTTGACTATAAGGCTTCATAATCACTGCAATTTTGAAGGGGGAAGTTCTTTTTCTTCTTTTCAGGTATACATGTAATGAATTATACTGATGCCAGAATGATACTCAATGTGCTGGTCTTCCTGTGTAAAATAGATGCTCCTGCTTGAATGTATTCAGACCCATTTCCTTTTGATTTTATTTGATTATATAAATTAACTCTGTCAAGGATAACTTATTGCAAGGTAGTGTGTCTTGTTTATCCATGCTGTGATACGATGAGGATCAAACCAGGTCATAGAAACATGGTCAAATCTGGATAACTCTTATAACATACTGCTATCTGATGACAAGTGTATAAATAACCTTCTGACATTTAGAGAATTCTTCATATTGGCCCTATCCCCATTTGGCTCAAATTTTGTTTATCCATTCCATTTTCCTAAGGTACAATTCTAATGAAAAACTGGATATGAATATTCCTAGGCTTATGGAGCCCTCAGTATCACAAATAGACCAAAGTGTGAAAGGGTATACAAAACAACAACAACAACAACAACAACAAGTACAACAACAACAACAACAACAACAACAACACAACAACAACAACAAAATGATGCATGCTTGTTCCTGACAAACGGTTATCTTTTATGGAATCTGAATTGGTTTTGGAGAAGAACCATGTACACGTTTCAAATCAGGCCTTGAAAGACAGAAGACTAAGACCTCACACATACAATGTACCATACCTACGACTTTTGCAGTTATAAGGCCTATTTGCTGAAACATCAAGGGGCCCTCATAAAAGTGCCACGATACCTATTCAGTTTGATTAATTGTACCGTGATGTTGGCACTGTTCGCTTTTAGCAGAGCTGACTGAACCCCAGAGAGCACCATTAGAAATCTATTTGCCTCGTTGACCCATTTTGATGGTGAGCTAAGCTTTGATATCCTTGTAGATGGACTCCTTCAGTTAGGATAAATTGCCAACAACTGCAAAGTTTATTTTTTGTTTGTCATTTGGGCGATGTTCAAAAACAGTTCCCAAGGAAAATGGAGCCTCAAAAAGTTTGCATGTACATCACATCAATTGACACTGGACCATTTCCCTTCATTAGGAGATATGCTTTTTGAGAAATTTTTTATATTTATGTATTCCTTGATAGAACATGATGGGTAAATACAAGTGTTTTGTGTTTTTGTGTTTCTTCTTTCTTTTTTTTTTTCCAGAACACACAGTTTAACTCATCGAAAACTAGTCTTGAGTATACTTGGGCAGGTGTCAAAGAGAAACATTATAGCAAAATCAGTTCATCCTCAATGGGTTAATCAATTGGTTTTAAACTTTGCTTTCTCATTGGAAAAAGACAGTGCATGACAAAACAGAGAAAGAATAAATTGTACAACCTGAAATGAATACAGGGTAATTGCTAGTGAGTGTATGACTTTGCAAAACATCCATGACTGAGTAATAACTGACAATAGGCCTACATATTGCAACAGTAGATTGGGGTGTTTTGGCATTTGACACTAGTCAGTACAAGATTTGCCAATGTAGTCATTTAGATGCCAATAATAATTATGCCTCCACACAATTTCCTGATTTTTATCTAAAGCGGGTTTCCAGTTGTCATTTTTTAAATCAGACATATAGCAACATCACATACTTTAAAGAACTCACCTTCACAGTTGGATATCATCACAGATAAGATGAATCTTAAAAATTTGAGCACTGGCATACCGAAATAGTGAAAGAATGCTCATGTCTGCACAGAATTGATATACATTCTGTCCTCATGTAGTTTCCTTGCTTACACTTTTCTGCTTGCTATTGCTACTTCTTGTCCATTTTTTTTTAAATGTAATATTTTTCTCATATGATTATGAAATAAAAGTAGGGGTCTTCTAGGCATTCTACGCAGCCCTCTAAAATTTGTACTTTGGTAACAGATCTGTGCTTGACTCACATTATTTGGGATGGTATTGAATCAACTAAACAGAAGACAGATATCAATACAATTAGAACTGCATCCATGCCGTACCCCACCAATCATGCCCGTTTAGGACAGACGCCAGAGAGAGTGTGGTAACTGGAGCAACATATATTCATCTCGAAGCTAAGGGCAACAAAGGAGAAACCGTATAAGTTTCAGATTACACCTCACATACAGCCTTCGGGACGATTGAATCCGATCTGGCCGTGGTCTCATAATCGCATCTGATTAACTACTGTCGATTAGCGGGCTCCTCTTTCATGCCAACAGTAATTAGGACCAGCCCATGGAAAGCTTACCCAAGCAACCTCCGGTTTCCATTACATCCACGCTGTAGCTATGGGTATGATACGCCATCGATCGGTATACCCCGATCCTCGTTTAGCAAACACTTCTTTCAGTAAGGACTTCTTCGAAGACATTGACATGAATGCAAGCCAAATATTGGTGCTTGTCTCCACGCCAAAACACAGCCATCCCTAATTAGATGAGGGCAGATGTGATCAGAGACTGTGTATTAATTACATGTTCCTTGCAATTGTAATGTACACTGCAACATACCTCAGCAAGGCTGTCTGTATGTGTATGTCCCTGAAACAACAAAAGGTTTACATTCACAGTATTTTTAATTTGCCAAGTGTAGATAAAAATTGTTCCACTTAACCCGTTGAGGACGAGTCCCGAGTATACTCGGGCAGGTGTCTATGGGAAATGCGTGTTGTAGCAAAATCGAACCGTCCTCAACGGGTTAAAATGTACTAATAACAAAGGAAGGGGGGATGGAATTATCACCATCGTACACCTAACTAATCAAACAAGATAGGATTTGACTTAAAACTGGTATTTGTTGTTTGTTCCCATCATAGGATTCTATATTTAATCAAATCTGCTGATTTAATGCGAGATGTATTTCTTTGTCTTACCATCACTACCACTGGTTGAATTATATGCACAATACGGCAATATGATAGAATCTCCATATGAAATTATCAATTGGAAATTACAAAAGAAGAAATAATATTGACATAACTAAAATAAAAAAAAAAATCTTAAATTGGAGAGGAGAAAGCTTCTTTCAACATTAAAGGTTTTGTAAAATCTATCAAGAACTGATTCAGAGAGATAACATATTATACACATACAAACATACACACACACACACACAAGTTAATCTATACTCTTAGTCAATATGCAGTATGTGAAAATACATGGCGGATGGTGAAGTTGTGGTGTTCAGGTTGCTATGACAACCCTTGTTTGTCTACCTCCCCTTTCATGTCTGGTAATAAAGGCATCAAATCTGCATTCATTGACTGAATACTATCACTAGGGATAAGGAGTGTTTCAAAACATGTTACTGTCACCTTTTTATACAAAAGGTTGCTGGAACCTGACAGGGTGGGCACGTGTGCACCTCACGAACACGATGCAGTCTGTGAGCGAAATTGAATTAGTTGGCCACACCGGGATGACCATCTCGGGCAGGCATGTGTAAAAAATTGATATGACTCATCTAGGTTTTCATATTGATATAGGTCGCGTTGGGTCCGTGGCACCTGTACGGCGGGCTTCATCCTTAGGTAACCTTGACCATGTGCGATCGTGTTCCTCCAAACTCCATCCATCTTTCTCCATCTCTTCCCCTCTCTGTTTCTCTCTCTCTCTTCCTTCCTCCTCCAGAGACGACTGGTAGAGACCGGGGAGGTTGGATGATGGGGAGGATGTTTGGCGCTGCTTTGAGATCTTCTAATCAAAATTCTAATCTAAACATTTGGGACACACTCCAAGAGAAATGTAGTATTTGTTCTCTATGATGAATACTTCAAAGAAAGGAGACTCGGGATATGTCAATATTCCCTACAGGGGAAAAAAAATGCAAACCAAAGCCCCTCCCCACAACCCCCCCCCCCCACCCCCCATCCCAAAAATAAGATAAAGACACAAAAGCAAAGCTTTTGGTGTGAGGCCAGAAGTGGAGATTAAATTCAAAATAATGAATTTACAGAGCTGCCTTTCAAGATCTTAGGACGGAAATTAGAATTAATGAATTTACATATTTCTGTGATTACACACGAGCTAATCAAACATGTCCAGAAGCTGGTATTCATCATCTGCTGTCACTATCTTTTGTCCATATTGTGGATGTTGAGTAATATGTCTATCCTTTACAGTCTGGTATACCAAGGCTCTTTTGGCAATAGTGTGTGATATTGCAGTTTATATGCGCCATTGTATTTTTGCTTTTGACTATTACTTATTATTATGGCATATTATTACAACAGATCACATCTTCTCAAGCGTGCTGCAAAAATGATAATGAAAAAAAAAAATCTGTTTTAATACCTTTATGCATTGTTAGTCTGTTTATCTGCCTGTCCCTTTTACTTTCTCTTATCTACTTATAGTGGTGGTAACACTGAGGTTTAGTGGATAAGACTTAGGAATATTAATGAGGAGGTCTTGAGTTCAAGTCCTGCCAAGAGTGTGCACCATTGGACATTCTACCCACCCCCACCAGGTCAATTATGGACTAAGATGTGTGTATATACGGGCACCTGGGCAGTGCTGGCTGGAATAAGAATGGCAGGGTCCTAAATAAGACCAGTAGTAACACTGTAAGGGAGTTACCCTTGACGGACATGACCACATTATCATTATCAAGGTAGGAGCAGTTTTGTTTTGTTTTTTGTGTTTGTTCATCTGCATAGATTCACATAGCTTCTTAGGTCATCCAATCAATCACTTATCCCATCATAATGAACAGCTTTCTGCGGTAGGCCTATAGGAAAATGTTCCTTTTGTTAAAATCTTTTAAAACTTCACGAAATTTAAATATAGAAATTTTGGTGAGGATCCACCTGTTCACACGCCACACATGCACTGATGATGTGCTAATTTCAGTTTATTTTATAAATTGGGCTTTAGAATCTCTGCAGTCTGATTGGTCAATTATCATGGATTGATTTTTACTGATCTACAATGAGCCATGCTTCTGGTAAAATCCGAATGCATGGCTCAAGAATGGCATAGTATTGTAGGCGTACCAGATGCATGATGGGGAAAAAGGTTAAATCTCATGAATATATACGGGCCCATTTCATAAAACCAATGATGCACAGGCCTATTTCATGGATCAAATGCAAATTAGATGCTCAATGTTTGACTTTGGAAACCTAAAAATCTAAAATCCACTTGTTGCACTCTTGGGTATAAACACCTCCAAAGTTAAACTCATGCATCCAATTCTCACCGATTCACTCTGTCCTGTGCATCATTTGTATACTAACTCACAACATAAGAGTAATGAAGAATGTTGTACAAACAAAGTATTGAGCAGAAGTATGTTACAGTATATATGCTGCATACCTTCCTCATGCAAGTGTCATAGTCTCTGATTAACTCTGGCATGGAAAGAGTTAACTCCTATCTCTGTGCCCTGTGGTGCATATCTCTTTTCCTTTCCTTTCCCATTTATGCAATTTCCTCTCCACTTCATCCTCACCATTCAAATTACAGGATTACCAGAGACAGATCCAACTTTCAGCAACAACTCACAAACATTTCTTGACAAATACTCTGTTTGCAGAGTCCACTTTATGTTGGGGAGCGGAAGAGAGAGAGAGAGAGGAGAAAGCCGGCAGCACAAACACAGGCAAATTGCTCTCTTCTCTCTGAAAAGCGGGGATTACTTGTCCGGATTAACACATGAGGATCTGTTTGTCCAGCATGCCCCCTTGTCCTCACTGCCATTCTAAAGAGTGGTTTCTTTACTCTCAGCTATTCAGGAGACATAATTAGTGATTAATGTGGTAAGTTAATGCTATTGTTGGGGGAGAAATTGGCAATTTACCGGCACAGCAAACACAGCTTTTCAAACAGAATCCTCCATGCCTCCCAATCACCAGCATTATTGAGAAGATTTTGGTCTCCTCTTTAGGTTCTCTACTCCCTCCCCATCCCTCCTTCCCCCCTCCCCCCTTTGCCACCCTCCTCACCAGACTAACAAGGGGGTAACAATGTGAAACAGTCATGTGATGTCTGGCTGATCCCAGCTCCCCCTGAACAGACACCCAGGGGCAATAGAACATTTAAGGAATTTGAAACACTCCAGTTGAAAGACTCGGCGGAAACTGTTTAAGGATAAGAATTACACAGCCACTCAGCCTCAGAAATCCCTTTAAAAACTGCGCGTTTGAATAGCATCTGACACCACTAGCCATTCAAACTACCAACACAATGGGTCTGGAGACTCCCAACTCTTGATACTCATGGAACCCAATATGTCTTCAAATCTGAGAGGTAAAATTCTAAGTGTGTTTGCAATTCACAGCTGAAGCTATCAGAAATTTAAAAGAGTTGTGAGGGAAACTAAGAGCTTAAGTGCTGCTGAAATAATGTCAACATCTTTCAAGACTGGAACGCAGTAACTGAACTGGCTACTGCTGACTTGTCATCATGAATGCATGTAACTGCGGATGAAAATAACTAAGATTTCTCAATGTAAGGATGCGCTGAGACTGAATAAAAGCAAGATTCTGCGATTGAGGGGATTATCGAATCATTTGCTTGGACGCCTCTCGCTACAAGCTGCAGACGCTTTACTTTGACAGGGGGCATTACGTTGGAATGTCGCAAAAATACATACCATTCAGTATTATTTTTCTCAGTTCATCTTTGGGTGTGGAATGTTACATTCAGGTTAAATAATGGAAACTGCTGACTTTTGAACACTTGCACAAAACTTTCCATGAAATCTGTTCTCTTGAGCAATATATGTGAAAATCCATTCATTGTCAGTCCCTATGATTACCACTTGGACTAAATTTCTCTTTTCCCCCTAAATCTCTAATTTACTGTTCTTGAGCACACTAGCATTTATAAAGAGAAGTTAGATAGTATCACTGCCGGTAAACTGGAGCTGTTGTTAAGTTGCAAACAACTAATCAGCTGTAAATTCATCTCTTGAACAGCATTTCTAAGAATGGTCTGAGTGAGAGAGTAACACGGTGAATTCCTCTAACAAATCTCTCACCGACAAACAGAATTTTACCACAAGAGAGCGACTGAACGTCTCGTAACAGCTCGCTGGAGAAGTGAGCACATAATCAACCATGCTCTGGTTTGAACTACAAAATAGGCCTACGTGTACATGGTATTTCTTTGGTCAGGTAATAATATCTACCAGGTAGGAGTTATCAAATTTTAAAGTGAACAGCAATCATCTGTTTGTGGCAGCTTTGTATTAATGACTACAAAATATCAGTGACAAGATCTATTTCTTTCATGGTCTTTCAGGAGAAATTTACCCAGACCCCTTCCCCCTAAAAAAAAAAAAAGATAAAAAAAAAAGATAAAAAAGTGCATTCAGTGGATGTGGAAAAACAGACAATCCATTTAAAACATATGAATTTTGTTATGGAAAATATACATTCCCTTGATTTGTGGCTGGAATATGATACAGGTATAGGGTCCCCCACCATCACAAGGAATTTAGTCAAGAGCTCTTGAAAAAAGGATTATTTGTGAAATTTTCTTCATATTTTCTTTATATCATCCCACAAGTGTGCTTTCACTGATTGTTGGAGCCTTCTTTATAAATCCAATAATAATGACACATGAACTAAGACAAAGTGTGTTTAAAACATTCACAACTTTTGAATGGTCTTGGATGGTCCGTGTATATCCTCAAACTTCACTAATGTGCTCTTCTAGTATTTTTACATTCATTGACTCCACACACATCCTTGGGGTAAATTTCCCTTCAAATTGAGGACCATAAACAACTGGTGCTCCCACTTGCTATTGAAACACACAATTCACTCAGTAAACACTTGCAAATAAAGTCCTCTTTTCTTCTTCGAACTCAATGGAGTTTGCCCTGATAGTAGTAGATATATTGGGACTACATAACACTATATCCTGCAGTTCCTCATACTATACACATGCATGTAAACCCAATTAGTTCCCTGACTGTTCCATTGACACTGGCTTAGTGTCTGTGATTTCACATGAAAATAGGTACAGTTGGCCATTTGAAAAAAAAAAATCACTAGACACAAGTGAGCCCTCATTATTTCAGCAAAGTTCCTCTGGGTGTTTACACAGATCTGAAAGAAATTGCAATAAATCATGGCACTGCACATACGCACTATGCGGAGAAGAAAAAAAAAAAAGGTTCCTGGCATAGTATTCTGAGATTTGGTATGCATTCAATTTTCACACAGATCACCTTGTGTGCAAAGAACTGCAATACAAATAGCAGCAAGCCAATTTCTATATAAGCAGTCAGTTGAGCCTGAAGCTATCTGAATTGCATTTATTCATTGCTTTTGCATTATTTTTCCACACACAGGAACAAGAGGATGCAGAAATACAGATATACCTTCCCTCACCACCAAAACCCAACATGCCTCCCCTCCCCCTTACCCCTCCCCCATAAAGAGAAAGAAAATCCCTCAAACCATGGGAAAAATGGATGTAATGGTGCGAGCAGATTTCAAGGTGACTGTGAACAATAATTAACCACAAATACCTGATCTTACGCAAAGGTGACAGATCACAGAGAATGACCAATTTTCCACCATGCTGCCCTACCATCCTGGCAACAATATTTCAGTAAAAAATTTACAAATCATGAATATGTACCTCATTAAACAAACTTGCCGCAAACCTTGTTTGTTTGCACTGTGCAAATAAAAGAAATACCCCAACAAATAGAAGGGTGAACTCTTTGATGTATTACTTGCTTATCACAGGCAGCAAGATTTTTCTCTCTACTAGATCGCGTCAAACAACTGCAACACCCAACCCCCCCCCCCACAAAATGGTCTCTTCACTAGCATTGACATCATACAAAATAGCTACACACACGCACACACATGCTGAATTTCAATCTACTTCAGGCAAAAACTTTAATCCCCGAAGATTGATTGCAGAAAATTAAACATCTTGACAGCTTTAGCGTGCTCTTGAAAAGAAATGAAGAGGCGTACAATCAAACCATTATCACACCATCTGCATCTATATGAATTCTCAAACATGCATTGAATCACTGTGTACTTCAGTACGGGGAGGAAGCATGCGCTGTGAGACAAAAATAGATATCTAAATAAAAGTCTAAATGGTTTTTCATACCTACTTTTGAACTTGTTTGTTGGTATGTTTCTAAAACACATTTTAAGCATGTTTCCAGGAAGTTTTCCAGGTATTCTGACACAGAAACTAGTCTTTTTATTCAAGAGGGTTTACTGCTGAATGGACCCACTCTTATGCATCTGCCATACAATCTGAATAAAATGAGATTCATTAATATGATAAATATGTCGAAAATGGTCAAAATAATGTCCGTCTTGGTTCATGTCTCAATTTGGCCATTGTTCCTGGCTGGTTCAGCACACTATTAAGACAGATCCTTCAAAGGCAAAGTTTGTTTGCTAACTAGGTGCAGAAACGTGCCTGCAAATATGTGATCTACTTTGATCGGCAATTAACTAGCTTTACACCGTCATTCTTTTAGAGATGATGGCTATGCTATTCAACAGCACCTTCTTGAATTCTGGATCCATGTATCCTTAACTTCAAAGGACATCCCAAACATCAAATGTGTCTTTAACACGAGTGGCTGTTGATATCCAAAATGTGTTTGAGAGCTGGAACGATTTCACCAGGAACTCTGAACAGTGTATGCAATGGTATGGGGTTTTCTGTGCCAAGTTTGGAACTCGAAGCACACCAAGGTTTTTAACTTCCAATTCAATACAAAATTCTGCTCGATTAGCCTTGATATGCTGGGAAACATATTAAAAAATGAGTTCTTTGTGATATATATGAAAGCCCTTCACGGAACCCTGATAATCTTGCACGAGTTTGACACTGCATGTGAGTCACAACTCTTTCTGTTGAACGTGGTCCGTCATGTATGAAATCTTATACGGAACTCAAATTCAAGGTTGATAAATGCTTGCTCCATCACTCATCCCATTTATGTGACACTTTTTTTACCCCCAACCATGTAGTCCTGCATAAAAGTACACACATCTAGTTGTTACATTTGGTGTCTGGATTTCACTTCTGCCAAGCAATTTGTAAATTCCGTCATTTGGATCTTTGTAGCTCAAAGGGCGATATTGCAGTTCAATCTGTGCAGATATCTGGTGACATGCACATCTGCATTTACTTTGATTCTATTTCATGAAACAGCCAACTAGAAAAAAGATGTGAAAGGAAATTAAATATAAAAAGAAGCCGGATCAGATTATTTAGAGGCCAAAAGGCTTTGAGAAGGAGGTAACTCAGACTTACAGCAATGACAACCAAGTGAGACAGTAATTTAGTATGACAATGCTGTATCTTTTCATATTGGTTGCATTTCATCTCTTCCCCCTCCTTCTCCACTAGAGCAGAAACTTCTCAAACAAGAGCACTAATATGAACAAATGACACAACATCAGTTCTTAAGTACAGTTCTACATTTGGTTCTACACCCAGATGTAGCAGAAAAGGGATTAAACAGCAGTGAGTACAACTGAAATTGGATACCTGAGGCACAGCACCAGAAGTCGTGTACATGATTAAGCCCCCAAAAAGTACCCAACCCAGCATGACCAATTTCAAAATGCAACTTCTCAGTCTTTGCACAAAGAATCAGCAAAATGTGGTTGCACATGAACACAATTAACAACAAAGAACAAAATTAAGAAAACAAAAACAACATCAAAAGTGGGTCACAAAAATTTGACAACTAATATGGAATGCACTTAAATTCCAAAGTCATCTGGAATGGATGGAAATTTAGGACAGAAGTGCAACCTCACAAGCACATCTTTCCCAGATGTGAACGGATATACAAATACATCGACTGCGTTGATTTTTGTGTCATGAATAAATTCTCACTTTTTGATTTCTACAGAGGGAGAGAAGCGATGCCCAGCAGTGAGCCGGCTTTCAATGTGATAGTCCCAAGAGGAACCAGGGGGCTAACCCTTCTTCGGTTTCACCTTGATTCCCTCAAATTCATCATTTTCACCTTTCATCTCCCCAGCAAATTGTCACTTTTGACTCCCTGTTCCTTCGTTCATCTTTAGCTCTGCCTTATCTTCCCATGTCTCCTATCTCTCCTTTTATATATCTCTTTTTATACATCTCTCCCTTTATATCTCTCCCTTTCCATATCTCTCCCTTTATATACCTCTCCCTTTATATATATCTTTCCCTTTATATATCTCTCCTGGACATCTCTCCAGACACTGCCTTCTCTATCTTTGTTTTACTTTGTATCCTCTCACTCACCCTGTCCCTCCAATATTTCAATGACTTATTCCCTCAGAATGAGGCAAAATTCATTCAGCTAACATGACCTTAAGAAAGAGGCCACATTTTGCTGCAGACAAAAAGAAGAAAAAAATCACAAGTGAATCTCATGAATGTAAAAGCCAGACTAGCTCACAGCCATTCTCTCTCTCAATCTCCCTAACATCTCGCAACATCACTTTCATTTTTGTAATTCCCATGACATACATCAACCTATATATATTCCATAACAGTTTATATTTCACACATCCAAACTTTCCGTGAGCACAATGAGAACCCCGAAGTCATAAAATTATACGGGATGAAACTTACATTTCTGGAAAGGGAAAGGAGGGGATGAGCTTCAATTTTACACATTTTACACAAGTCTTTGACTTCTGAACAAATCTTTACTTCTCTTCCTCTCCTTTGACTGTACATCATCCAAATATTGACTCCATTTTCTTCTTCCCTTCTCCTTTCTCTCAAAACAATGGAAGTTGTTCCTACTTACACCATTTCTCCTTCTGAGTTTACCCTACTTCACCCCTTCTCCGCTTTACTACCATCTAAACATCACTAATTCATGATTGTACACTTCATTCAGGATTGTGTTTTGTTTTCATTTTCTTCTTCTTCTTTTTTTTTTGGGGGGGGGGGGGAGGGGAGATGGCTTTGGCCATTCCCAAACTGTCTTCTTTTGTATGGGTCTCAATCCCCTTCAACCTTGTATACTTCTTGTCTAATATCTATATCTTTTCTCTTTTATCAATCTCCATCTCCTGCTTTCCTTTTAACCCTTTGGATGCTTTGGGTGCTGATTGGTACAGAAACCCACTAGTGTTGTACACACCATCCAAAGTTCCTACCACGGACAGGGTTAAAGGTATTCCTTCTACTTTACATCTCCCCTCAAGTTCCTCTACATCTTTATTCATTTCTCTTCTCATCTTCTATCCATATCTTTCTCTAACCTACTTGTGCTGTCCCTCTTTCTACTCCTTCCCCTCTCATTTCTTTTCTTCTTTTTTTTCTTTTTCTAAATCTGTTCCTCTCTCTTATCCCTTGTCATCTTTTCCATTCACTCTCCAGTCCTGTAAGTATTCCTTACATGCATCTCCTCTTCGGATCTCTCTCATTCATGCCCCATTGACTGCCATCAATATATCTCCATCTCTTCTCCCAGCTTTCTCCCATGCATTCTCCACCCCACCCCCTCCTCCTCCTCCGTGAATCCTCACCTCCTTCCCCCCTCCCCCACCCCTTCTGGAATGAATCGCTCCAAAGGGTAAACAGTTGTCAATTTCGGACGCTTAACGACCCTCTCTCCCGATTCCCCAACGCCCCATTGAACATCATGTCCAAGGTGAGTTCCTTGGGGGAATGAGTAATATGGTGTATAAACACAGAAAAGGATGTATTCAGGACAGAGAGGTTATAGAGAAAAAAAAGTTAAAGTAGAAATAGAAAGGTGCTCGCTGGTGTGAGATACCTACATGTCGTGGGAGATTTCTTCATTTGCAGATGACACAGATCTCTTTTGATGGAGATTGCTTGCAAGCATATGGGACATCCAATGATTGGTCCATTTACCCTAATCATAACACCAGCAATGCCTTGAGGCCAGGCTAAGAGCTTTCCATATACAGGTTAAGAATTCATTTTTGACTGGATGAAACACACCTGGAAATGTGATACACTGCAAACTTGCACACCATCAACTGCTATTTCCCATGGAGGAAAAGGAGGCAAAAAAAAAAAAAAAAAGCCTTGGTTAAGGCAAAGCCTTAGAACGAAAAGAATCCCAAATGTATGTGAGCGTGTTCCACCATCCAGCGAGGGAGCATAGAAAGTATGTCAAAGTAAGGAAAAATGAGACCGATGAGTCATATGTTGATAGACTTTAAGAAAATGTTGAAATTTGCCTTTCATCTTCCTGATGCCAGCAAAGTGATACCTAGCTCAGAGCTGATCCAATTCACCATGGATCGGCATTGTAGTTTATATAGGTCGACCCAATTACATTTTTTTTTTCTTCTTCTCGCAAAGGTTCCTGGCACATTGGCACCTTTATTAAATTTCATTTCATTCCACTGCCAAAAAAGATCTCTGACAACAACAACAACAACAAAATGGCGAAATATTATCCCTGTATTATGGATGGGGGTGAAATTTAAATGTAAATTTGATTAAATTCCACTAAACTATGGTCTCTCGCACAGAGGCGGGGTTTTGAGGTTGGATAGTATGTCTAAATTCTTCTTGCAGAGGAGAGAGAAGAGATTGTTCAAATTTTCCGTCACTGGAACAGTGCCAGAGAATTATTCAGGGCCGTATATTTTGCATGTATGCAGACAAAACTACAGTATCAAACCCAGTTCTATAATTGACTATGTAAAATACACTTATGGCTTGATTGGAAATAAATCAGCAGAGGCTTTATCAATGATCAGTTGAATCTTTAGGGAGACTAAGCTAGACAAGCAATTAAATCAAAACTTTGACAATATGCATCCTGGTTCCAAAAATAACAACAGAAAACAGTTCATGAGGATATATTTATAAAAAGCAATTTTGTGCCTTCTTATATGATTAGCTCAATTTTATTAAGAGTGAATGTCATGAAAGTAAAATCTTACGCATGCAAATAACTAACTTCGTGCCAAATGAATAACAAGAGTAGATTTATGCGCATGGATAAAACTCCTAGGTCTGGGTGTTCACAAAACTGCATTGCATTTCTGCAGGATTTTTGCAAAGTGACCCTATGCCAACTGTAGCCTGACTTTTATCTACTTGCATCTATTTTTGTTTGATGGCTCTCATTCAATTTTTCTCACTAGCTATACACAGGAAGAAAACTGCTTAATCAGATTTAATTACACTTTGAAGTTTTCATACACAGGTTATGGTCACTCATCAAAACATTTCAAAAGTTTGATGATAACAATCAGTAAGCTTTGAACAATTTCCAATCATATGACAATCAGAATCTTTCCTAAACCAAATGTGATCAAACTGTTTAACTTTGATTAGTTGTATCTTTTTGCTCTTAAATTGTCTACAGTCTCTGGTCTCCAATGAATTTAGGAAGTGCCCTCCAAAGTGATCACAGTTTAGAATGAGATAATGAATGATAAATTGACATGACAATGTTCCCTTCCTCATGAAGTTCATATGTGATTCCTAAATGGAGCACAATCTGATACATCTTTGTAATTTTCTTGATTGATTTTGTTGGAGAGAGAGAGAGAATGGAGGTATTTGTGGCAGAGTGCTGTTTGAGAGACATCATGTTTCCCTATAATATCTCTTTCAGGAATATTTCAATGGGATTCTTATCTACAAAGCCTGGACAGAAAGTCACTAAAAATCCCAATATGTCAACGCGCTTCAGAAACTTCCATAAGAAAGGACAAAATACTGCCCCTTTCAGGGGGAACAAGTTATTACATCTCCCTTTTCTAATCATTTACATGTAGTGAAGGAGCGCTATCTCCAAAGTTTGACAGAAACCTGACATGGACCTGGACCATCCTCTTGACTTTGTGGCTTGCTTGTTCAGACAAGTGTGTTGCAACCTTATCTGGGGGCCTGGCTGTCATAAAATGCAAGGGCGAAGCATTCATCCCTTACATTCGGCTAGTTTTGAACATCCATCTTTGTAACTGCAGAGAGAAATCAAATGATGTGATTTATCCTCCAAAAAAGAATCCAAGTGATGCCGGTGACGACTGTCCCCTGGTTTGAGGCCTGAACCCTCCATCACCCAGTCAACGAACTCCATGAACCTCGTCTGAAGAGCCGCCATCTAGACATTTGCAGATCGTAACTGATCGGAATGTGTGTTCGCAGTCTTTGAAGGGGAGGGATTTTACGATCGGCTCCCAGACCCCAACGATCCACAATGCGCAATTCTGTCCTTTACCGAATCAATGTCACAACTATGGTCGGTTTTATGACATCTAATGCCTTATGCTCAATTTTCATTCCGATATTCTATTGAATGGAATTGTGATTTTTATCTGATTTCTTTTCCCACTCTCTGTCTTTTTATTTTCTTTTTCTTTTTACACTTGCCTGAATAAACTGGGTGATACAAATGAAATGTGAATATGGAGTGATGACAAAGCTTCAAAGCTGTTCAAATCCTGTAGGTTTTAGATCCAATCTCCCCTTCATTGGGCATAGCATTAGATAAGGTTTATGCCTGTGTGGTCCCATTGTTGTAAGTATGGGTACTTGGTTGAGGTTTCGACATTCCTGATCCTCCAAGATTACTAAGTCCCACTGTACAATGATACAATCGCATGAAATAAATCTTTGCCTTGAGAATATTCCAATATTTACAAGACTATTTGAGCCACAGTCTCATGGGGGAGGGATGATAAAAACCCCTATTAGAACATAAGTAATATCTTCTGCCAGTTATATCAAATGATATCTACTTCATCATCACTCAAATCAGAATTTGATCACTGACAAAAGCATAACAAACAATAGACACACACAAACAAAAGCAAATCCATGACTACGTGAACATTTTTCATTCTTAGAGCCATTGTCTGGAGTAAAAATCTATGGAAAGCTTTTTTTTTCTCTCTCTGTGAATGAACATGTATTGAAGAATGCCGTGCTCATAATTTCTCTGAAAATGGGAGCTAACTTTGGCTAATTTCTTCATATTCTAAATTTCATTTGCTATCTGTCACTTTTCTGTCTTTCTATCCATTTCTTTTCATCTGTTTCAGGTAATCTCTCTGTCTTTTAATGTATATGTTTGTATATCTTTCTGTCACACATATCTGTTTATATTCTATCTGTCTACCGATCTACATGTAACTCACTTTCTACCTATAGTTTTATGTATACAAAGTAATTGGTGCCAATGAAACAGCAAGAGGCAAACACCAAAAAACAAATACAAAAAGACATCCATATTCACATCCTTATCAATAGAGGGTATTTGCTTTCCTGTTTCAGCAAGGTTGTCACCATTGTTCCTTTCAGAGAATTCCAGGAAAGGTGCTACCGAGAATACCTCTGCTGCGGTTACGAGCATCTTGTTTAATGCTGCAGCCGTGTCGTCGGCTTCGATGCTGATGCAGCGTGATAGGTCGGTAAAGGAAAGCTCCTGTTAAATTCATAACATACACAAATCCTCGTAATTGGATAATGGAAGAGAGGATGTCAACGCATTTCACGACATCCCCACTGCACACGCCTTCCCGAAGAAGAGTCCCGAAGGAAAAAAAAGGGGGTGCATCTGCAGACACCGAAGAACAACGGGGACGGCGCTTCGCTGACAAACCCATTTCCCTAATTGGACGAAATTGAAAAACTACAGTGTTATAGGATAGCCATGTGGCTGGGAAAGGAGGTTGGAAGGGTGCAGTCTGCTGAATGCAGCTCCCCCATCAAAGTTTACGATTGGCGGCGACACGGATATCATATGTCATGAGTATTACCCTCCCCCTCCTCCATCCACAGGAAATACCAGTACCATTTTGCAATGCATCATGGGAGCTTTTCACAATGATTGGCTTATTGCACATTGGTGGGAAAACCCCTTCCCATATTCAATGGAACATTCACTTCTGAGACATAATGCAATGTACAGGCTCCAAACATCGAAAACACAGCTAATGCAAGAAGACTTGCATACTGAAGGAAAAACTGTAAAATGAGAGAAAAGTAGAACTTACTGTCAAAAATTAAATGTACAGGTATCAAAGTAATGTAAATTAGCCATCACTAGTCTCCTATTGGTCCTTGTGAAATACTGTAAAAGTGGATATTTTTGCACGACTAATTCTTCGTTTTCAGCCGTATACGAAGAGTTTCATGTGTTGTAATTCCACGGAATCAAGACATTAACTACTGGAACATATGGCTCACAAAAATATTCACATGCTTTTATTTTCGCGCTCGTTTCTGGTTGCGCAAAATGTGCAAAACTTAAACACCATGAAAATTTCCACTTTTACAATAGATGAAGCATTGTAGGTTCATGATTGATACTCAAGTGCGGGCCGTAGTTGCTTGTTTGCATTGACAGAATAGGCCTATACATCACATCTCACAGATTGGGATAAGGGAATAAATAGAGAATAGAAAGACAAGGTTACGATGCAAGAGGGAGAAAATCAAAGATAATTAGCCACACCAAAATAAAAAAAGAAAGAACAAGCTTTCCTTTAATAGTTCAAGGGACATTTAGAAAATGAAAAAAATATCTGCACATTTCCATTTGCATTAATATTTACATTACAAGAAAGCGACTTATGAAAGAAATCCCTCCACGACAAATCGTGCCATTTAATCCCTATGTCGGAATGCAGATTGATGTGGGCATTTTCTGCCAATTTCTCCTGATCTAGATTTCAGCTAATTGAAGACACCACCAAGCAGCATGAATTACACACTGAATAATAACTTTATATGACAGATATTTTGTAAGCACCTTCAAGCAGCTTTTCCCTTAAAGAGCAAAGTTGAGGTGTAACAACTGAACAGTGTGCTAAAATTCATATTGCGGGACTAAATGTATGTATATAGTAGCTCCTGATCCAAATTGCATTTGTTTTTTTGTTTGCCAGTTGCTCATGATATTTGGACCATGAATGAAACATTGATGTTTGGATCATGATCCAAATCTCACTCCCAAACTGTTGTGTGAACCCACCTATAGCTATGGGTGGCTTTTCCCATAAAAGCAACATTTATGGTATCAACAAGAAGAGCAGCACTTGAACAGAGTGTGTTCACACTGTAGATGAAGTCGCATGTTCACAATGTAGATGAAGACGTAAAGGAACTCACACCAAACAGAGAGATACTAAAAACACGATCACACCAGCCCTGACTTACATGCAAGGTTAGACCACAGTGAGAGAGTAGTTGTTCACTTCTGAACCAAAAGGAAAACAAAAATCCTGTCCTGCTTGTCCATCAAAATGAGGCAAATAAAAGCCCTGGAAACCTAGAAAATGCAAGGCTTCCCACCCCCTTTTATCAGCCACAGACTACAGACACAGGGGGAAACGGGGTGCATGTTTTGTGTCAACCCAAATTTGGCACCCACTAGCTAGGCTAGCCTTTATGGCGTGGTGGTAGTTACATGTAATTACATTTGTGTCCGATTTGGCCTGAGCAGAAAAGAAAATATGCGGGGGATAACCTGTTTTGTAAAGAATGCCAAAATATCAAAACCTTGGGTAAGCCAGGGTATTTTGAGCGAAGAAAAAAAAATACTGTATCAGAAAAACAGCACAACTCCAGTCATATCTACACTTTATACAGAGCATGGAATATAAAGTAACAACATAATATGAAGTAATATAAAGTATGATATCAAGAGAGAGGATATTGTACATATGAACTCATCTGGAAGGGAGGATAATGTTTCTTTATGATGTCAAAGTCCCACACATATTGGATACAGGATGGGAGAAGAGACTGACAAGGGCCTAGCAAATTGACGTCATCAACAGACATCAACGACATGGCACAGCAGGAGCCTGTCAGGGTTCGACTAACAATAAGTAGAGAGAAACAGACAGACTGACAGACAGATAGACAGACAGACAGACAGACAACAGTTAGCAACAGAAAAAACAATAGTCTAGTAGAGTGAGCAAAGGGCAAGAGAGGAACAAAGATGAAGAGATAGAGAAACAATAAGGAGAAAGACATACATAGCAACAGAAACTGACAAAGAGAGAGACAGAAACAGACAGACAGATGAACAGAAGACCAACATGGAGTTAAGGCTGAAATGACTCCCTCACGATAATTACTGATGAGTTCAAACTGTTCAAATGTTAGGCAAGGTCATGTGACCCCACTAATTGATGGGGACTGTCTAACTACCAATAGGCAGTCTGTGCTCGATGGTATGGACTGTAATACCAACAACTAGCCACACCCATTACATCATCCATCCTCATCATGTTCCAAGTTAGAGGAGGATGGTAAAACCTACTGCATGCAAAGCCCTGAATAACCATGTCTACCTTTAACCCTTTGTGTGGGTGCCGATTGGCACAGAAAACCCCATATCATTGTACACACTGTCTAAAATCCCTGGCAGAGAAAGGGATAAAGGGATGATATAGTTTTGGTGAAGATGATGTTTTGATGACGCGATCCTAATCTTTGATTAGTATCTTTGATTAGTATTGCCTTGTTTTGGACATCTCATTTCAAAATCAATTTTTTATCAAATAAACATTGAATTCCTCTTGGAATTACATGCTCTTTCATATTTCATAAGAGGTTTCTTACCATCTCATCAAAAAAGTTAGAAACCTGAAGCCAGATCTTGACCAAAACTATACCATCTCTTTAAGAAAATGCAACCGTGTAATATGAAGCAATATCACCCCGAGATATAAATGTTTACTATTGAAACTACTGCCAGATCTTGATTTTATCTAGACTCCCTACCCCTCCTTCTTACTCAAGTTCAACAATGAGGGATAATAACCTTACTTTCAAAAAAAATGTGTTGGAAAGTAAAGGAGTGGTTTTCAATGGTTGCCTTATCACAGTCTGATGTGTTTTATATATTTACGTTTTGCACCACTCATGAAAGTTTCTGTTAGTTCTCACTGCATTACTGAACAAAGCTATAATTTTTGGCAGCACTAAATGATGCTGAATCGTGAAGGGACATTCACACAATGATTAATACAAGAGCAAAGAAGGCCACTTCTATTTGAATAAGGACATAAAATCTAAATGAGAAAATGATCTAACATTAAAGCATACTGGCCAAGGAAACTGGTCAGGAAATGCCTGAGCTAAATTTCACTATGATGATCTCCATTATCAGTCTTGGTCTAAAAAGGCAAAAAAAAAAAAAAAAAAAATGAGCAATCAGTCAAAAGATGGCACATTACTTATTTTTGATAATTGAGTATATGAATATAAGAACGACCCAAGTCCATTAGAGAAAATGTAGGAAAAATGGAAATTAATAAAAAAAATCCA